>NW_006297224.1:2143683-2150930 GCF_000327345.1 Myotis davidii
AGGGGGTGGCCATAATAATCTGGCCACTCAGTATATCTATCTATCTATCTATCTATCTATCTATCTATCTATCTATATGGTCACTGATATTTCAAACAAATGCTTTCAAGAAGAAATAGAAATAGTTGGATTACTCTTTCAGTAAGCAGAATTTAAAGCAAAAAAGCACATATTTGAAATCAAATAAAAACAAAACCATTACTGAATACATTTTAATACACCTTTTTCAGAATTCAAGAAAACATCAACCAAAAATACGCTGCAACATATAAAATTCAAATATACAATAACAGCTTAAATGAACAGATATAATAAACGCTGCAAAGAAGCACACAATGCACATATGTTCCACAAACACAAGCTGGAAAAATATGGAAAAGAAAACAAAACCAACAGAAAGGTAAATAAAATTGGAATTAATTTATGACCTAATATTGAGTAATACTCAAAAATACACATTCATATTAATAAAAGGAAAAAATAATAGTAGAAGTTTAAAAGAATTAGAGAGAGATTTCCATTTTCCAGTTATGCATACAAAAAAATGGAAGTCATCGCTCTGTCCTAACAACAAGCAAAAGGCCGAACAGACTGGAACATCAACTCCTCTTGAATGCCTAAGAGAGAGGGGGTCGCTGGGCATACCCTGCCCCCAAGATAAGAGAGAGAGACCAGCCTGGGGACTGAGAGAGTCCAGCTCACCTGAGTAGACTTGCCTTGCCGCAGTCTTTTCACAGCAAGGGTTCAGGAATCTGGAAAAGGGGCTGTGACATAAATGGATACACTAGACAAAAAATATAAATTTGGAAGGCATGGAGGAAAGCCAGGCGGAGTCCTCACCCTCTAGTGAAGTGGGGTCTCTGAATGTCCAGACCCATGGCTTTTTATTCACACATTTTGCCCTTTAGCAAAGCAGACACACATATCAAAGGTAAGGTTTGGTAAACAGTAAAGGATTATCAGCTTAGGGCCGTGGTCGGCAATCTTCGGCTCTTTGGCCCCTTGAGTGTGGCTCTTCCTAAGCCTTAGGAGTACCCTAATTAAGTTAATAACAATGTACCTACCTATATAGTTTAAGTTTAAAAAATTTGGCTCTCACAAGAAATTTCAATCATTGTACTGTTGATATTTGGCTCTGTTGACTAATGAGTTTGCCGACCACTGGGTTAGGGGAATTGGCTACAGCTATTTGGCCAGCAGCAGGGTAATCTAATGCTGATATTCAGCCCTGCTGCATATCAAGGCCCATCAGCCTTTTGGGGACTTTTCACATTTATTATGACCTGCTGGCCTTAGCCTCCAGCATTAACTGACTCAGGAGCCCGTGGCCAGAAACCCAAACTATAGTTAATAAATTGTTGAAGGCTCCATGTGCACACGATGAGAATTAAAAACTTCAGGGAAAGCCTGTCACAGTGCCCACACTATTGTGAGGTTTGCCCCTAGAAGTTCCAAGAGATTTTCACAGTAAATATCAGAGAAAACTCCTTGGGCTTCCAGCAGGGGGAGGGAAAAAGGGACCATTTTGAAATATGCCAGAGGCTCTGTTCTTCACAAGGCCTGCCCTCAGGGGAAACTAACTAGAGCCTAAACTGCTGGGGTATTCCGAAAGCCTAACTGATAGGAGGGAATATTCCAGCCCACCCTCGTTATCCTGTCCCACCAAAGGGAAGACTAAAAACTGAAAAACACGTGTGAAATTCTCAGCACAGAGGCAAAAGCTCACTAGAAAACTGAGACCCGATGGTAGGAATATAGGATGCCTCCCCACCCCCACACCTCTCCACCACAGCACTAAGGCCTATTTACAGCAGTTCCTTTTATCTAGTACACCATGTACAGCGATAAAAGTAAATAAATAAATGAAATGCAAGGCACGCCAAAAGACAAAAAATGATTTAAAAAGACAGTACAAACATCAGAACCAGATACTGGGATGTTAGAATGATCAAACCAGGAACTTAAAACAAGTATGATTAATATGCTAAGGGCTCTAATGGATGAAGTAGACAATATGCAAGAACACATGAACAGAGAACAAGAACACATTGTAAGCAGAGAAATGGAAATACTCAGAAAGAACCAAAAATAAATGCTAGAGATTAAAAACAAAGAACAAAAAACCAACACTGCAGCAGTAATGAAGAGTGCCTTTGATGAGATTATCAAAAGACTGGACACAGTTGAGGAAAGAATCCTTAAAATCTGAAAAAAACAACAACAAAAAACAAAGACTAAAAAAAAAAAACAAACAGAGAACAGACTATCCAAGGACTGTGGGACAATTACAAAATGTATACAAAATATAACAAATATACTAGGAGAAATTGAGAAAGGAACAGAAGAAATATTTGATACGATGTCTGAGAATTTCCCCAATTTAATCTTAGACACCAAACCTCTGATCCAAGAGGTTCAGAGAACAGCAAGCAGAATCAATACTCCTTCCCCTCACCCCCCCCCCAAAAAAATGCACCTAAGCATATAATTTTCATGTCACAGAAAATAAAAGATAAAGAAAACATCCTGAAAGAAGTCAGAAGAAAAAAGTAATTTCTCCCAATAACTGGAATCAAATTCTTACATGGCCATACTTTGGCTGATGATTAATGCAATGGTATAAAAATCTTAAAATGGCCAGGAGCTTCTAATTCTTCAAAATTATAGTCTTCTTATGTGCTAGCTCTTTACATCCACCATGCTTAAGGTCTTGATGACAGAAAGTAAAATTTCTTGGTTGCTAGGGTCTTAGTGAGAATAATAGCAATACAGATAGATTATAATTAAGGCAAAAAATATTACTATGTATTAAGAAAGTTGAATTTAATACACTAGGAATATATTGATATTCAATTTGAATTTACCTAATAATAGTTTCAAACTACAGAGAGGAAAATTTTACAAAATTGGGAGAGAAATATTCATCTTTTAATACTTTTCTAATTGACAAAACAAGCAGACAAAAATGTCAGTAAATATAAAATATTTTACTACATGATTTTAAAACTTTACCTAATATTATAGTTATAAAATATTTTATCCATATGTATAATTAATCTGACATGAGGGTACATGTAAAATATTGAATGCTGCTGAGTACACATTTTTTTCAAGTACAGGGAGAAATTTTGTAAACATTGACAAGTTGGGAGCCAAAAAGCCAGCCATATATATATAGCTAATATGCAAAGTGTTCCCTCGGGAGTTCAACTGGGAGACTGGGAGTTCGATCACTCGCTATTACATGTGCTGACCACTTGGGGCAGCACGGAACAAAAGAAGGCCCTGGCCAGCCAGGGAAGGGAGGCCCTGGCTGGCAGCCAGAAGGCCCTGATTGGCCCTGATCTCCAACTAGCCCTAGGGAACCTCCCCATACACAAATTTCATGCACCAGGCCTCTAGTTAAGTATAAAATGTTGAAAACATACAAACTATGATCTCTAACAATGATGTGATAGAAATCAATAACAAACATAACTTGAAAATTAACATTTTCTGGCAAACAATAAGCCAAAGAAGAAATCATAATAGGAGTTAGAAAATATTTTGAACAGAACAATAGTAAATATAATTTATATCAAGATCTATTAGTTGCAAACAAATAATGTCCTAAGTAAAAGTTATTCTTTAATTATATATTGAAAAGAAAAAAGCAAAGGCAAAAAATGTGGTTACAAAATTTTAATTTTTTATTTTTTATTGAATTTATTAGGGTGACACAGATTAACAAAACGATACAATTTCGGGTGCATAATTCCACAACACATCATCTGTACACATATTGTGTGTTCACCACCCCAAGTCAAGGCATCTTCCACCACCATTTATCCCCTCTACACCCTCTTCCACATCCCCCCTCACTTCCCTTCTCCCATAGTTACCACACTATTGTCTCTGTCCATGAGTTTTTTTCTCTTTTCTTTTACTTTTTGGCTCAATCCCCACACACCCCAACCCAGTCCCTGAACCCCCACCCCTGACATCCGTCAGCCTGCTCTCTACCTATGAGTCTTTCTCTATTTTGCTTGTTAGTTCATTTTGTTCATTATATTCTACATTTGAGTGAGATCATAAGGTACTTGTCTTTCTCTGACTGGCTATTTCACTTAGCATATGCTCTCCAATTCTATTCTTGCTGTTGCAAAGGGTAAGATTTCCTTCTTTTTTATAGCCAAGTACTATTCCATTATGTAAATGTACCACAACTTTTTTTATTCACTCAACTGCTGATGGACACTCAGGCTGCTTCCAAAGCTTGGCTATTGTAAATAATGCTGCAATGAACATAGAGGTGTATATATCCTTTTGAATGAGTGTTTCAGGATTCTTTAGATAGGGACAATTGGAAAGACATGTGCAAAAAAATGAAACTAGATCACTTTCTTACACCATACACAATAAACTCAAAATGGATTAAAGATTTAAATGTAAGCCTGCAACCATAAAACTCCTAGAATAGCCCTGGATGGTGTGTTCAGTGGTTAGAGCACTGGCCAGCACACTGAGAGGTCACAGGCTCAATTCCTGGTCAAAGGCACATATCTGGGTTGCAGGCTGATCCCCAGCTCCATTCTGAGTGCATGTAGAAGGCAACCAGTCCATGTGTATCTCTCACATGGATGTTTCTCTCTCTCTCTTTTGACCAGTGTGGCTCAGTGGTTTAGCAATGACCTATGAACCAGGAGGTCAAGGTTCGATTCCCAGTCAGGGCACATGCTCTGGTTGCGTGCTTGATCCTCAGTGGGGGTCGTTCAAGAGGCAGCTGATCAATGATTATCATCATTGATGTTTCTATGTCTCTCTCCCTCCTCCTTCCTCTCTGAAATCAATAAAAATATATTTTCTTAAAATATTTAAATGTTAGACTCAAAACCATAAAAATCCTAGAACAAATTTTGCTAATTGTCCTAGAGAACATGATAAAGCCACTGTGACAATATATTAACAATGAGTGAGGCTGAAAGGGGCGAAGCATACAAAAGATTCCTCGTTCTATTCTTGCAATTTTTCTGGAAGCCTGAAATTATTTCAAATAAATTTTTTTAAAATTACCAATTTTACATAAACTCATCTAAAAGATTAAAAAATAGTTACACTTTCCCTGTGTCAGCATCGCTACATATTTTGATGTGCATAACTTTAATCTCAAATTTCAGAAATGGCAGGAGGAAAAAAAATGACAGGTCAATTTCTCAATATGAATAAAAACTTTCTCAGAAAAATATTTAGCAAATTGAATCCAGAAATATAGAAAAGAATAATACATCATGACCAAGTTTCATATATCCCATGATCAGGGGTTAATATTTGAAAATCAATTAATGTGATCCACAATATAAATGGAAACAGAGGAAAATCAAATGATCTTATCATTAAATGACAAGAAAAGATAAAGTTCAATATTGTTTCATGATTTATTTCTAGCAAGCTAGAATAAAAGAGATTTTCCTTAATCTGATAAAAGGTATTTATAGAAATCTCCAACAATCAACATAGTTAATGGTGAAACATTAGAAGTTTTCTTTTGAGATTATGAAGGAGGTAAGCATAGCTCTATCATCATTTCTATATAACAGGCAAGTAATTCTGGCTCACCTATGACCACCATGGTCATGTAGACAAAATATAAAGGCTTAAGAATTAGAAAAAATGCAAAAGCTGTCATTATTTGCAGATAATATTTTTGTATATATTTTTAAATCTCCAAAATAATTTGTAAATAAAGTATTAGAATTACTAACAGCTTACCAAGTTCGTAAGATAAAAAATTATACATAATATACAAGGTGTCCCCCAAAAATATATACATACTTTGAGTAATTATTCATTGAAATGGGTTAAATCTGAAAAGGAAGAAACATCAATTGAGTTATCAGCTGTTAAAGTATGTATACATTTTTGGGGGACACCTTAAATATCAATTTACATGTCTATACCAGCAACAAGCAATTGGAAAATGAAAGTTTGAAATATTACATTTACAACCTGACTGGTTTGGCTCAGTGGATAGGCATCGGCCTACGGACTCAAGGGTCCCAGGTTCGATTCTGGTCAAGGGCATGTACCTTGGTTGCGGGCACATCCCCACTAGGGGGTGTGCAGGAGGCAGCTGATCAATGTTTCTCTCTCATCGATGTTTCTTACTCTCTATCCCTCTTTCTTCTTCTCTGTAAAAAAACAGTAAAGTATTTTTTTAAAAAAAAAATGGTTTCAAGTGTCTTCTGACATTTTAAGAAAAAATAAAAATAAAATAAAATATTATATTTACCAATACATTAAATCATATGAAGTACATAGACTGTACAACATCAAGAAGAAACCCTAATGTAAACTATGGACTCTAGGTGATAATGATGTGCCAATAGGTTCATCAATTGTAACACATTTGACACTCTTCTGGGGATGTTGATAATAAGGAAGATTTGCATGTGTTAGGGGTAGGAGGTATATGGAAAATCTCTGTACCTTTAATTCAATTTGCTATGAACCTAAAACTGCTCTAAAAATTAAAGTCTATTAATTTAAAAAACCATGTGTAATATTTAAGAATAAATCTAATAAGAGAAGTACAGAACCTCAATGGAGAAACTTTCCTGAGGAATATTAAAAGACCTTAAATAAGTGGAAACATACCATAAACATGAGTTGGTAGAGTTAGTATAAAGTTGTTAAATGCCTTCAAATTGGTCTACAGATTTAATGCAACCCATATCCAAAACCCAAGCTCCGCCCCCAACCCTTTACTCCCACTCTAGAACATAAACAAATACTAAAATTTATATGAAAGTGATAAGAGACAAGAATATTGAAGGCACCTATGAAGAAGAAACATCTGGGAGAAGTAGTCTTACTAGATAGACATCAAGACATAAATTCATAGAAATTAAGAAAGTTTACTATTGGAGTAAGGACCTTCAGAAAGACAAAAAGACCATAAAATGGAGCCCAGGATATGTACACAAGTGGACACTTCCTAAATAATTTAGCAGAGAAATAATGGTAAACAGAACTGTGACAATTTGGTATACTAGTACAACTGGGAAAGCACAGCTGGATTCCTACCTCCACCACATACAATGATCAATTTCAAGTGGATAAAAGACACATACAAAAGGATAAATAAACAAATAAAATTATTAATATAGAATATATCTTTATGATTTCAAAGTAGGAAAGGATTTCTTTTTTTTATTATTATTAGTTAAGGTATTACAAATGTGTTCTTATCCCCCCCACCCCCATTAACC
>NW_006297224.1:2154257-2154996 GCF_000327345.1 Myotis davidii
TTGTTTAATAGCATGCTATTTAGTCTCCATGTGTTTGATTTTTTTGGATTGTTTTTGTTGTAGTTGATTTCCAGTTTTATGCCTTTGTGGTCTGAGAAGATGCTTGATATGATTTCAATTTTCTTGAATTTGGAAAGACTTTGTCTGTGACCCAATATATGGTCTATCTTTGAAGATGACAAATAGGAAAAGATTTCTTAAACAAATGTAAAAATCAATAATCATAAAAGAGAAAGTTTGATCATTTGACTAAATTAAACTTAAGAATTTTATCCCTAAAAAAGAGTAAAACTCTAAAATAGAAAGTGGGAGAACATATGTATAACACATATAACCCACAATTACTTGTACCTAAATATGTAAAATTCAATAAAGAACAAATATCTAATAGGAAAACTTGCAAAAAAAATAGAAACCAGCTATTCACAAAATGGAAAATCTAAATTGCTAAAAACATACAAATATGCTTAATCTCAACATATAATGTGATTATGTTTATTTGAATTTTGAGAATACATGTGTACATTTATGTATGTATTATATGCATTTTATTATCATTACTACAATTGGCCCCTGTGCACAAAATTCATGCATGGGGTGGTGTCCCTCAGCCCAGCCTGCACCCTCTCCAGTCTGGGACCCCTCAGGGGATGTCTGACTCACAATCCGGGACTGCTGGCTCCTAACCGCTCACCTGCCTGCCTGCCTGATTGCCCCTAACCACTCTGCTTCCCTGCCT
>NW_006297224.1:2155474-2182947 GCF_000327345.1 Myotis davidii
AACAGGCCCCCCCTCCTGGCCTGCTCACCCCCAACTGCCCTGCCCGCCAGCCTGATCACCCTCAATGGCCCCCCCACTAGCCTGATCATCCACAACTGCCGTCCCATCCTGGCCTGATCACCCACAACTTCCCTCCCCTCTTGGCCCCTAACCACCTCTACCTCAGCCTTGCCACCATGGCTTTGTCCAGAAGAACGTCCAGAAGGTCTCCTGAAAGGTCTACCAGTCCAATTAGCATATTACCCTTTTATTAGCATAGATAGAGGCCTGGTACACAGGTCGGGCCTGGCTGGTTTTCCCTGAAGGGTGTCCTGGATCAGGGTGGGGGTATTTTTGGGGGTAGAGTGGCCTGGGCGAGGGGCTGAGGGCCATTTTCAGGCTGACCATGCCTCCCAGCAGGGACCCTCACCCTGATTGTGGTGTGGCCAGCCTGGGTGAGGGGCTGAGGGCCATTTGCAGGCCCCTCCCTTGGTGGCTGACCCTGGTGACCCAAGCGTCCCATGCACTCAGGCCAGCGCCGTGGCCTCAGCCCACAGGCTCCTCCTTCAGCGGCCGGCCAAGGCAGGTGGGAAGCTTGGCTTCCTCTGTCACCGTCGCCAGGGACAACCTAAGCCTCCCAGCCACTCCAGCTGGCTTCATGGCCGCCGACATCTTTGTCCTGCTAATTTGCATATTCCCGCCTGTTTGGCCATTAGGCATCACGGAGGTATGGTCAATTTACTTATTTGTCTATTATTAAGGTAGATACCTATCACAAATCTCAGGGAAAAAAGTTATCCAATCAAAATGGATGTGCTGTAATAAACTCACTGTCCAATTATTGCTTAGATGCCTCTAGATATACGAAACTCAGCAAAACCTATTTAATCTTTAACAAATCCAAATTAGAAAGTTATTGTTTTTACTTTTGTTGTGATTTATTTTTTCTCTTTCGAATTAATATTTACCTCCTCATTGTTTTTTCCACTTGAATTTTGTTCTAGAATGAGTCAAATCATTTTTTACCTGGCATAAAAGACTTTATAAATTAAAATGATCCAGAAATAGCAAGTTATTTTACTAGGTAGTAGACTCCTACGAGCATAGGATGAATTATCAATTTTCATGGCATTATGGAAGGTCATATGCATTAAATGATTTCCCAAAATACTTCTAAGATTGTGTTTCCCACAACTCAAGCAATGTGCAAAATTCCTTACAGAATTTCCTTGGGAAAACATCTCCCACAAACACAACCCCTTCTGTCTCCTGCACCTAAGCTGGCAGTTGCAATGGATGTTATCCAAAAGGCAACAATAGCTTGCTGGGTAGGAGCCAGGGGAGAAGACTATGACACTTTACCCAACCAAGGACTTGCTCACTGTTTATATGTATATTAGAGGCCAGGTACACGGATTTGTGCACCAGTGGGTTTCCTCAGCCTGGCCTGTGGGAATTGGGCCAAAACTATCTCTCTGACATCCCCCAAGGGGTTCAGGATTGTGAGAGGGCACAGGCCAGGCTGAGAGACCCCACCAGTGCACAATCGGGGCCGGTGAGGGACTGTGGGAGAACTCCAGGTTGTGTCCAGCCTGTCTCGCTCAGTCCTGATCGTCTGGACACACCCCAGCAGCTAGCTAATCTATTGGTCCGAGCATCTGCCCCCTGGTGGTCAGTGCACATTGTAGTGACTGGTTAAACAGTCAAATGATTGAACACTTAGCATATTAGCCTTTTATTATATAGGATACTAGTGTCCCAGTGCATGGATTCATGCACATTGAAAGGGAATTTATTAGAAGAAATATTTGAATATTGGCATTCACTCTTTCTCTATACTAGAAGTGTCAGAGATGAAAGAAAATTAGTAAAATGTATATGAAAATAATATATACATTGATTAATAGATAAATAATAATAACATGATATAAAAACAACACTGGTAAAAACAATGACTGATAAATTGATTAAACTTATTCTAATATCTCCATGTATACCACATTAAGAGTAAAAACACTTTCAAGAGTACTTGACTAATTTCCCTTGTGATGAAGTATTTACAACTTTAACATCACTTGCTCTTCAAACTTGAGAGAAAGCAACATATAGCTGACCATGTGCAAAAACTGGTTCAGGTAGAAATATTCCTACTCTGTCTAGAATTTGTCCTTGTGATTTATTAATAGTCATTGCAAATGCTGGCATCATGGGAAACTGTCTTCAAATTAATTTAAATAGGAGGTCTGTGTCAGACCAGGACAAGCAATTCTTAGAGTCAGAACAACCTCTCCTTCTGCAGATCCTGTTAATACTTCAGCTTCGATTGTATTAGGTTACAATCTTTTGATAATAAATCTAGCACCATTCCAAAGATCCAATTTGCTATTAAGATTTCTCAGTAGCATGATGATTGCAACTACTTTCAATTTTAATTTCTGACACTGCATTCCTGAAGGAGTAATGCTATTAAGAAATTTGATGTGCAACTTTTCTTTTTAAGCATCATCTATTAAATCGATGGAATCATCACTCAAATAGGTGTGAAAATCTCCATCGAGTATAACCAAAATTTCTTCATTTAATTTATGAACGAACATGCTCATTTTTTGGACAAAGAAGCCCAAATTCACGCATGCACAAGACAACATTTATTTTTAAGTTGCCAGTGCACGTCATATGTACCAGCTGGTCGTTCGGTCGAACGGTCAGACGGACAGGCAGTTGGTCACTTAGCCTTTTATATATATAAATGGGCAGGTATAAGCTTTAGAGCTGTGCTGTCCAAATTGGAGCCACTAGCCACATATAGCTAATTAAACATTTGAAATACGACCAGTAAAAAAGTGAAATGTGCAGTTTGCATAAAATACATACTGAATTTCAGACTCAGCACAAAGAGGGTAAATGGCTCATTAATACTTTTTATAATGTTAAATACCAATATTTTAGATGGCTGAATTAAATAAAATACAATATGAAAACTAATTTTGCCTGTATATTTTTACTTTTTAATGGAGTTACTAGAGAATTTTAAATCAGATATGGACTCACATTATATTTTTATTCATCAGCTCTGCCTTGGAGACTAAGGTAGGGTTCACAGTGTGGTACTTTGTTAGGTGAGTACTGCTCATAGAAGTGCTTTGTCCCTTTATTATACTAGAGGCCCAGGGCACGAAATTCATGCACAGGTAGCAGGGGTCCCGCAGCCCGGCCTGCACCCTCTCGCTATCCAGGACCTCTTGGTGGGACTCTGGTTTAGGCCCGATCCCAACCAGCAGTCGAACATCCCTCTCACAATCTGGGACCTCCGGACTGAATGACCAGAAGATGTCTGGTCGACCTGGTCTAATTAGCATATTATGCTTTTATTAGTATAGATTATTCAAATGTAAACTTTGTTGCTTTGAATAATCATCAGTATTATCATAAATTTGAGGGTTTTTTAAAAATTAATTTTACTTTTCTTGAAAATTCTGGAGAGCAGGCATTGCTTGAACTACTTTAATACATGGCAACAGTTGTCCAGAGCTGTAGAGCTGCTAACTTCTTTTTAGACCAGGCTTGCCATAGTCCCCAACATTCCTATTTGCTAGTCTGTAGTTCATTCCTCATCAGTTGTATTTAGTTGTTAGCTACTTGAGCACTGGAGGGTTTTGAATTTGTAAACCCTATCTTTTAAGACTAATATTTTGGCATTTGTCTTAAAAATGGGGAGGGAATTATTGCCAGGTTTGGGAAGTAGAAAATGTGGATGTTAGTGCTGTATTTTCCCACGGGTTCATTTTCTGATTAAGGTGTTGAAACATGTAAATAAGTACTTGCATGTGGATAAATCACCTGTGGGAACAGTTGTCAAATCAGTTAAATGAAATAAGTAAGTAGATGAGGGTTCCAGTCCATTTGCTGAAACAGGGGGATTTTGTTCAAAAGGTGTATGGGGATCCCACATCCTGAGATCAATAGGGAGCAGTGATACATGTGTGTACTAGAAAAGAATTTAACATTAAGTGGTTTGCTAATTCTTCTTGAAGAGAAACCAAATGGCAGTCACCCAAGCCTTAGAAACAAAATCAAAGGAAGCTACAAATTAGAACAAACAAGGAAACCTTAGGGAGATGGTGTCTGAAATTAAAAAAGCCCTCTTTGCTATGTGATAATTGGTTGAAAATGTGGCCATCATGAGAGATTTAAATAGTTCCAAAATACTGGTTTTAGTCAAGATGGTCCAATCAGAGTTCTTCACATACTCTTTCCTACCCAACATTTCAGTTTCTGCCTGATTACCGGTTGGCCATTTAGAGAACTGGTTTTCAAAAAACAAAGGGGGGGGGAGCACAATTGTACATTGTGTCCTAGCTCAACACTCTTCCTGACAGAATTATTAAGGAAACATTATGCAAATCCATTGTTTACTAAAGCCATAAAACCATCTGGTTCTAGGGGTTCACTTTGTAGCTGACTTCTGGAAGTCAGTATGGGTTTCACTTCCTATTCCAGTTGCCAAACCACTGTTGACAAAACACAGGTGCTTTAAGTAAGTTTCTTAGTTTTGACAGTCTTTCCTTCTGATCCTTTCTGCATTTGCCTTTGTTCTATTTTCTGCTAAATAATCTTATCATTAGCATTTACATGCGCAGTTTCCATATGTCACAGTAAGTTTCCTTGGAAAACCTGAGTATTTCCAATCTTAGGCAAATATTTACAAGAATATCTGAGAGACACAAAGCACAATGACCTTGGTAATAAACCCTGAGGGAATGACCATAACATTCAGGTGACAGCATCTACATGCCAAAAAATATCAACCATCATATGAGGAATTTCAAGTTTTCAAAATCAGTCTCTGATCCTACTCATATATCCATACATTTTGAATATAGATATTAGAAAGTCTAAGACTTTATTGCCATTAAGTAAGCTTAATAAGTGCATTTAACTTTCAAGATCACATATAAAATTACACTTTTTCATTTCCATTTTCTATAAAATTTTGGATATTTATTTTAATGTGTCATTCTTTAACACATGACTGACTATGCCTTCGGATCATACCAATTTCTGCACCTTTTAACAGAATGGAACTGTGCTTCTGCCCACAGAATTTCTCCAACATAAGCTATGGAGGCTGAAGCAAGTCATAGCATACAAGCTGAAGGATGCCGCTTTAGTCCTTAAATACCCCACTGAGAGCAGCTGTCAATTTGGAGCTGTTGGGGCTGTCTCTTAATTTACTTTCTTTTTTTTTGTTTTTGTTTTTGTTTTGTTACTCCTCACCTGAGTTCATTTTTTGCATTGATTTTTAGAGAGAGTAGAAGGATGAAAAGAGACAGAGAGAAACATTGATGTGAGAGAGACACATTTGTCGGTTGCCTCCAGCATATACCCAGTCCAGGGCCGGGGACTGAGCCTGAAACAGATATCTGTGCCCTTTATTGGAATCAAACCCATGACCCTTCAGTCCTCAGGCTAACGCTCCAACCACTGGGCAAAACCAGCTAGGGCAATCTTCTGACTATGTTACCATGAGCAGGAAGCAAAAACAAATTCTATTTTTCTACTGATTTAGGCAAGTAAAGTGATATGTATCATAATATTTATTTTCTATAACATTTAAAAATGCTTCCAGCAAGCACAGGGCTTTTAAGACCATTGTAAACCATGATAGACTCACTAGATGGACCAAGTACTAGTAAAACAGGTTGAACCTTCTGTGTGCTCAGATAATTGGGAATGAAGGCAACCAGAGAAGAAATTCTGATGGTTTTTTGAGATAACAAAGGGCAGGTAATTTTTAAATAGGAAGATAAGCAACTGCTGTTTATCACTTTTTTGGGGGGGCGGGGGAGAGCCTCCCTGCTAGAACTTCTTGGCTAAATGAGGTTGGTTATTGGAAATTGCAAATTTCTAGTATTTCCTTAATTCTATACCCTTTGCTCTGTACTAAGATTGTTGTGAAAATTGCTGATGAAAGAGGGGGGTATGACAGCAATATGCAGAAAATGTGAACTTGGGTTTACGTCAGAATCCTGGGAGTCGCCATCAGCTAAAAAAAGAACTAGTGGGAGGAGGATGTGGCTCCTCGCTCAAAGACTTATAGCTCTGCTCTGGGAGCCACATCCTGCCTGTGGCTAGGTCAACCCAAGTACCACATCTTACTGTGTTCTTGGATGATAAAAACACCATTTGCTATTGAAGAAGGGGGTCTCACTTCGCCGTAGCCAATGTCAGCATGAAAGGTTAATAAACATTTAACATTATGGGAAACTTGGAGCTTGAAGCATTACATATGTTGGTGGCCAACATCTTTTATTGATAATAAAAATGACATATCGTATCATGAAGGGAATTTGGAAAAATGTATAAACGTACAAAAAAGAAATAATTCAAAGTCACCTCCTCTGATATGCTGAGAATAGCATTTTGTTCTGCTAGTACATATGTATCTGTGTACATATATGTGAACATATATACATGAAGTTTTGTTTTACACATATATACTCATGTGTACTTGCAAAATGAAATCATATTTATAGTATACACAATTCCCATGATCATATGAAACCGGAACAATTTCTATTCTTTCATTCTCTTAATATTGTTTAATAAAGAATTTTTCCATATTAAGTGTTTTTTGAAAAACACTTTGAATGTCTGTGTAATGCTTCATTCCATCAGTGATTCTCAAGATTTAGTATGTATCAAAATTATCTTGAAGATTCTGTGAATGCTGGGTCCACCCAGAGCTCCTGAGTCAATTTTGATGTCAGCTAGAGCCAAGAATATGCATTTCTAAAAATGCGCCTGGTGATGCTGACCCTGATGGATGGGGTACTTACACAGGGCTAGACTAGATTATATAAACATTTTCTCATAATTGAATATTAGGATTGTTTATCATTAATAACACTGGAGTGACAATTTGTATACATGGCAATTTTTATAATATAGGTTTCTGTTACGGAAATAACTGACTAAAAAGTTGTGAACTTTTGGGACACTTTCAATATGTATGGCTAAACTGACCCGGAAAACCTGCACCAATTTACACTGTATATGAATGTTCTTGTTCTACCAAATCCTGTGTGTTACCCTGTTTTAATACCATTGTAATTAGTGAGTTATTAATAATAGGAAAGGAGCAAAACAGAGTCCAGTCATTATAAGCATGGCCATTGGGCCACTGTCACCAAGAAGCTGCAACTTTGCACTCCCCAGGAAGCCACCGGCCCATTCCCCCACAGATCACTGGGGGCAGAGGTCCAACAAAGGGGAGACAGACACATGCGCAGTAAAGTCGGGGTGACATAGGGAAGGTGCCTGTCAGTCAAACCTGGAAACAGAGATCATTGGCCAGAGGGGGTGAGCCCACGAAAATTGAGAATACATAATCCTAGACAAAGAAACTCTCTCTCTTGGAGCTCTAGGCTCTGGGCTCTGGGGGCTGTGTTTCCTCCATAGCCATGTGGCCCTGTGGGCCCCACACACAATGGACTGACTGATGGACTACAACTGGGAGCACAAGCTAAGCGAGCCTGATGCTGGATTAGACTGTGCTGACATGGAATGAAAACTCTGGGCGATGTCTTTAATCTTAGCTCTGCTAAAGCCAAATGGGACGTCTTCTTTGGTGGGACGAGGGGAAATGGGACCTTGGGGACCCATTTAATTCCACAGAAATAAAGCTTTCTACAGTATCTCATCCTCCCAGGTGAGAGTCTTAGAAAATTCCATTTCCTGTGACATCTCAAGAAGCCCATTTCCCTTGGCAATAAGTTGGTACATGAAGAGCTCTCCACAGATAACAGTATACTTTATGTTTTCTAAGTATTTAGTCAAAATAACATCTTATTTTGCTCTAGCCGGTTTGGCTCAGTTGTTAGAGTGTCGGCCCATGCACTGAAGGGAAGCAGGTTCAATTCCGGTCAAGGGCACATAGGTACCTCAGTTGCAGGCTCAATCCCCTGGGGTGCGTGTAGGAGACAACCAATCAATGTGTCTCTCTCACATCAATGTTTCTCTCTCTCTCTCTCTGTCTCTCCCCATCCCTTCCACTTTCTCTAAAAAAATCAGTGGGAAAAATATCCTCGGGTGAAGATTAACAAAAAATTATAATAACATCTTGTTTCAATTTATATTTCTTTGATTACCAGTGAAGTGAAATATTTCTTTTTTCCCCCAATATCTATTTGAAAGAAATATGAACAAAATTCTATGGCTATTTTCTTCAAGCAATTTGTAACAAATTTTCCCTCTATATATTTTTAAAATATATTTTTATTGATTTCAGAGAGGAAGGGAGAGGGAGAGAGAGATAGAAACATCAATGATGAGAGAAAATCCTTCATCAGCTGCTTTCTGCACACCCCACACTGGGGATCAAGCCCGCAACCCAGGTATATGCCCTGACCAGAATCAAACCATGACCTCCTGGTTCATAGGTCGATGCTCAACCACTGAGCCATGCTGCTGAGCTTCCCTTGCTATTTCTAGGAAATATTTATATTTTCAGGATATGAATCCCTACTTTGTCATATTTGCCACAGATATTTTCTCATCTTACTACTTACTTCTTTATTTGCTCTTTTTGACAGAGTGATTTTGTTTTTTCAATTTTTATGTAGCCAAGTCACTTTTTCCTTTGTGATTTATTTTGTTCCTTAGAAAATAAAAGTCTTAAACTAAATATTTTCTCCATTTTTTTTCTCTTTCTTATGATTTTATGTTTAGCATTTGCTTCCCTAACTATTCTGGAATTTCTTGCATCTCTCTTCTCTCTCTCTCTTTTCATGTAATGTAAAGTGAAGCCCAAATATTCAAAAAGTTACCCAGTACTCTTAATTAAATAACCATTCGTTTTCTTATTAAAGTGTGATCCACAATCACTTTTAAGAGTTAATTTGCAAGATAGAGAAAGTTCTTGGTTGGTATTTGTAGGAAATGGGGCCTGATATAAGGTATTGTTTGAGTAAGCACAGCAGGAAACATATGTGTGACAACTAATGAGAAAACCAGAAGTGGGGCCACGGTGAAGCATAGGTAGCTCCAATTTCAGTATGTGTCTTGGCTTCAGGTTAGGTTGGTTTCCAACCAGTTGTTTACAGAGGGTTTCCTTGCTCATTGCCTCAAAGATAATGTTTTCAAAGAGGCCAAACCAAAAAATAAAAATAATAAAGAGTTTCATTGCCTTCAGCAAATATTGAGAGTTGGGTATATTTATCAGACTTTCAGGCAAATGAGGACTCTTATTTTAAAATCCCACTGCATCATTACACAAATAACATATTATTGTCTGTCCTTACTTTTTTATTCCTTGTCATTTGGTCTGCCAAACACTAGGCTTTTCTGAGTCTATTATTTTAAACCTTTCCCACCCGCCACCTCATAGAATATCAGAACTGCATTAGAAGGTCTAACAACAAAAGGTAAAGTAACCTTTTGGCATTTGCTTTGAGAAAGTCAAGTTTTGTTTACAAATGCAAATGTCTCTCTCACCGTAGCTGTCAACAATTCTTTAACATTAGTGTAGCTCCATCCATCAAAAGTATCCCCATGCAGTAAAAATTTTACTATGAAACCTAATCTCTGAAGCAATGACAATTATTCAGCATTTTCTCAGTTAGCTTGCACAATAAATGTAATTATCTTTAAAAGACAGACTTGGTTGTTATAATGAGAAAACAGGCAAAATACCAGAACTTCAGATTGTGAACCAAAATAATGACCAGTTGCCAGGCCCTGATGACTGAATGGCAGAGTAATAAAGTTTTTTTCCAACTTGATTTTTCTAAAAATTCACATCTTAAGGTTTTTGAAGTAGAAAACATTTTTAGCAGAGAAAAATAATGCATGAGCAACTCAAAAGTTAATTATACTTTTAAAATGCACTTACCAGTTGTATAAGACAGTTTTTTAAAAAAAATTCCAATAATTCTTGCACTGTAGAAATTTGTGAAGGCTCAGGTTGGTTCTTGTGGAAATTGTGTTCAGACACTCCATGCATACCTCCTGGCCAAGTCTTTCTTTGTCCTACCTTCATGCTGACAGTAGTGACATCATGTTGACATACTTGAATTTTTTTCTGCACTCGCCGAGCCACTGTTACAGATCTGAACCAAAGGTGATAAACATATGAATCATGTGCTGCCACCTCCCAATTCTGGCCTGATGGTAGATATCACTAATAAGTTGTAACATTTTATCTGTATTTGCTATATTTCTCTTTCACAATTCTTTTAAAGGAAAGTAGGTAACTAAGCAGTTCAAAGGTCACCCCTGACACTGAGTGTGGGAAGTGATCGTATGTATCACTTCCTTTCAACACTTTGTGGACAGAAGGCAGTATCAATGTCCCCAAGAGCAGAAGGCAAAGTAAGAATTTGTTGCAGATCCGAAGAGCCTATCCAGTTTGCCACAGGTTACCTGCTGATGGTCCCTGAAATAATGAGCATGATAGAAACCCAGGAGGCTGGTGTTACCACAAGCAGCCATGTGCATAGTTCTCCTGGCCCAGAGGATCCCAGGTAGGGAGTTCTCCCTTAAAGAAGGCTGCATCGTCATGCGAAGTGCAGCCCTGCAAGGAGCCTTTTTCTGGGAAATGGCAGCGTTTTATCCCTCTCTGTCTATAAATATATAAGTCATGGCAATCATTGTACCTACTTAAATCTATTTTTATCAGACCCGCCTTATAAACTGTTTCTTCAAATAAAATGTACACACCTAACGTTAACGTTTAATAAATATGAAAAAAATAAGCATACACAATTTAGAACTGCAAAATACATTTGCTGTCTCCCTGAAAGTTTCAAACAATAAAAAAAATACTTGATCAATTGCTAAAATATGTAGAACCACATTTTTTTCTGCCATAAGAAATAAGATGGCAACACAAAGAATACGGGCCCAGGGCAGCTGCCCTGACAGAGTCCCCAACATTCCTGGCACAGGCATTCCCACGGGACTGGGGCAGTGGAGGAATTCAGTATCTTGGAGATTTGTAAGGGTTTTCGGCTCCTCTACTTTATCTGGTTTTCTACCCTCTGGTCCTCCTTAGTGTATTTATATGAGAAACACAGGTTCCTGACATAGCAAAGAGGGTTACATATAACTGTATAAAAAT
Source organism: Myotis davidii (assembly GCF_000327345.1). Classification (NCBI taxonomy): domain Eukaryota; kingdom Metazoa; phylum Chordata; class Mammalia; order Chiroptera; family Vespertilionidae; genus Myotis; species Myotis davidii. The sequence goes on from NW_006297224.1 coordinate 2,166,573, forward strand.
TTGGTATATTCTCAGGCAAATGTAATCAAAACGTAACTGATAGTCTCCAATTTCCATTTTTTTCTCTTCACCCACCTAACAACTGTCACAATCCAGATCACAGTTGGCCGATATTTGGCAGTGGGATTCTACTCCCTCCATCTGGCCCCATCACAGCCCTCACTAATGGATCATGAATTACATCCCCATCAGCTTCAGAAACCTCTCAACACAGGCCCTGCGCAGCCTTTTCCAATCTATTTCAGTAGGTACAAGAGGAGAAAACTATCTGAATCAACCTGAGGTCATGGGGTATAGAAGAGATGCTCCATACTTGGCTGCATAACAGAATCACTCTGACATAAAAAAAAGACACCTGGATCTAAGCTGCTCCTATCACACTAGAATCTCCAGTAATAGGGGTCCTAGAATTCATATTTCAACAGGACAGGTATCATGCAGGCAGCCCTTTACATGTTTACAGATTGCCTTTGGGAGACATTAACGCATAGAGGAAAGATGAATCAATTTAACGAAGATCATGGAACTTCCGTTTGCTAATCAATAAAAACAGTATCTCAATACTTTCCTCAGTGGGTTCTCTGAGAGAGAAAATGAAATCCTGCCGGTGGAAGCACCAGGGCTCAGCTCAGGTCTGAATTCATGGGAGATCATCAAAATGTGATGAACTCACTAAGGCTTTTATTGTCTGGCCAACAGAAAAAGCACGTGTCTCATCCTCTTGTAGACCTCTTGTCTGTATCGCTCCTGATGTTTTTAAATCACCAGTTTTCTTAGAGATACTCGACACAGTATCCCTTTTTCAATAGGGTACACATAACATGATAAAGTAAGCCTTAAAGTCATATTACTTTCTATCCCCTTGAGACAGAAATGAAGAAGTGATATTTATCTCCAGTGTTAGTCAGTTAAGACTGTGGAAGCTGGATAGTCTGTATGATAGGCTGATGAGTGAGAATTAATCCCATCTTGAGATAATATTTTAGCAGTGTCCTTTCAGTCAGTATCTTCACCAAAAGGCACATCTCACCTGAAAAGGAATGAAGGCTGCCCAAAATAACATATGACAGATACTCTATTTTTTTTTATCCTTACCCAAGGATAGGTGTGTATTGATTTTGAGTGAGAGAGAGAGAAAAAAAGAGAGAGAAAGAGAAACATTGATCAGTTTCCTCCCATATGTGCCCCAACTAGGGACTGAACCTTCAACCTAGGTAAGTGCCCTGACCAGGTATTGAACCCATGACCATGACCTTTCAGTGTACAGAGCAACAGTCCAACCAACTAATCAAAACATTATTATAATACTAGAGGCCCGGTGCACGAAATTCATGCATGGGGGTTGGGGGGGGGATCCCTCAGCCCGGCTGCACCCTCTCACAATCCGGGGCCACTCAGATAGGATCCCTAGGCCTGGCCGGTGATCAGGGACTATCGGGGCTTTCCTTCCCCCGGCTGCTGGCAGCTGGCCCTGCCCCTGCTCCCACCCCGGCCCCCGCCACTGCCACTGCTTGCCATCTATGCAGTGCTGCCTCCCCTCCCCTGCCACCAGCCACCTCCCTCTGTGGACAACAAGCATGGGGTGTGATCGCTTGGCTGGCCTGGGTCTCCCTCTGAGGGGTGATTGCTGGCTGGCCCCACACACCTGCCACAGCATCGCTGGCTGGTGGCCTGGGCCTCCCTCTGTGTGGTGATAGATTGTGGGGCTCCCAGATCGGTAGCCCCACAGAGGGAGGCCCCGCCCACCCACCACAGCACTGCCAGCAGGGTGGCCTGGACCTCCCTCTGTGGCCACTGGCCTGGTGACCTGGGCTTCCCTCTTTGAGGCAATCAATCACGGGGCTCTGTGATCAATGGCCCAGCAGATCACCCCACCTTGGCTGGCCTGGCACCAGTGTGTGTCATAGTGTGGTCGTCTGGGAGGTCATCCGGGCAGTCATTCTGCTGTTCGGTCATTTGGTTGATTTACATATTACGCTTTTATTATGATAGATTAACTTCACTTATAGATCCAGATTTTTCCTGATCACATGGCATCAACATTTGCTAGGCTAAAATGAGTATTACTTACAGTGAGACACAAGTTTAGGCATTTATTGTTCATTCCATATGCCACATATTTTGTGAAGAAAGGCTCAAGCTAGAATTTCTAATCAAAACCAGTAAGGAAAGAATCTCTCAGAAGTATCTAAATAAAGGTTGGCCAGCTGAATTAATAGGGATAATACCCTTGCTGAAAGATGCTACCTGCTTATCCTAAAACAATGAAATTTATTGGAATAAAATTATGTAAATGTTACATAAAATTATGTGCACCATGCTCAACATTATTAAGGAAATGCAAATCAAAGCCACAGTTATACCACCTTAAATCTACTAGGGTGTCTAAAATTTAAAACTGATCTTTGACTAAGAATCAAGAACAATAACATGGAGAAAATAAAGTATTTTCAACAAATGGCACTGGAATAACTCTACATCCCCTTGCCAAACATTTTTTAAAAATCTAGAAACAGACTTTATACCCTTTACAAAAACTAACTCAAAATGGATCATAGCATGCATCCCTATGTTCATTGCAGCATTATTTACAATAGCTAAGACATGGAAGCAACCTAATGTCCATTGAAAATGAATGGATAAAGATGGGGTACATACACTGGAATATTATTTGGTCAGAAAAAGAAATCTGCCATTTGTGATGATATGGATGGACCTAGAGGCTATTAAATTATTAAATTAAGTGAATTAAGTCAGACAGAGAAAGACACCATATGATTTCACTTATATGTGGAATCTTAAAAACAAAATAAATAAATAAAACAGAAACAAGCTCATATAGATACAGAAAACAAATGGATGCTTGCCAAATTGGGGATGGGAGGTTGAGAAAATGAGTGAAAAAGGTAAAGAGTTTAAGAAGTATAAATTTCTAGTTATATAAACAGTCATGAAGATATAAAGTACCATATAGGGAATATAGTCAATAATACTGTAATAATTATGTATGGTGTCAAATGGGTACTAGACATATTGGGTGATCATATCATAATTATATAAATGTATAATTACTATGTTATACACCTGAAATTACTATGATATTGTACATCAACTGCAACTTAAAAAGTGAAATGGATCAGACACCTAAATATAAAATGTAAAATTCTTAGTTGGCTAACATAGAAGATAATTTAGATGAACTTGGATTTGGTGGTGACTTTTTAGATATAATACCAGAGGCATCACCCATGAAAGGAATAAAAATAAAAACTTCTATTCTGTGAAAACATTGTCAAGAGAATGAGAAGATAAGCCACAGACTGGGAGAAGATATTTGCAGACATCTGAAAGCAGTACTGTTATCCAAAATATACAGAGAACTCTGAAAGCTCATCAAGAAAAAAACAAGCAGCATGATTAAACAATGGACAAAAATTCTGAACTGGCACCTCACCACAGATATACAGATAACAAGCATAGGAAAAGATGTTTCACATCGTATGTTTTTAGAGATTTGCAATATGAAACAACAATGAGATACTACTACATACCTATTAGAATAGCTGGGTCCAAAGCAATGACAACACTAAATGCTGGTGAGAATTAGAGCAGCAGGATCTCTCATTTATTGTTAGTGGGAATGCAAAATGGTACAGCCATTTTGGAAGATAGTTTGGCAGTTTCTTACAAAGCTAAGCATCCTTTTACCATATGAGCCAGCAATCACACTCCTTGATATTTACCCAAAGGAGTTGAAAACCTGCACAGCAGCTTTATTCATAATTGCCAAATTTAGAAGCAACCAAGATGTTCTTCAGTAGATGAATAGATAAATTGTGGTACATTCAAACAATGGAATATTATTCAGCACACACAAAAGAAAGAGCTACCAAGCCATGAAAAGTCATATCGGAAACTTAAATGCATATTACTAGAGGAAATAAGCCAACCTGAAAGGTTATATGATTCCAACTGAATGACCTTCTGGAAAAGGCAAAACTACTGGAGACATTAAAAGGATCAGTGGTTGCCAAAGGTAGAGGGAGGAGGGATGAATAGACTAAAGACAGAAGATTTTTAAGGTAGATGCACAATTATGTATAATACTACTCTTATTGTGGATACATGTCACTTATACACTTGTCAAAACATGCGGAATACACAAGACCAAGAATGAACCCTGACGTAAACTATGGACTTTGGGTGATACTGATGTGTCAAATGCAGGTTCATAGATCATAACAAATGTACCACTCTGTATGGGATGCCAATAGTCTGAGAGATTATGTGTACACACTATACCAGCCGTGGGCAAACTATGGCCTGCGGGCCGGATCCGGCCGTTTGAAATGAATAAAACTAAAAAAAAAAAAAGACCGTACCCTTTGATGTAATGATGTTTACTTTGAATTTATATTAGTTCACACAAACACTCCATCCATGCTTTTGTTCCGGCACTCCGGTCCAGTTTAAGAACCCATTGTGGCCCTTGAGTCAAAAAGTTTGCCCACCCCTGCACTATACAGAAGTCTATGGGAACTCTCTGTATTTCCACTCAATTTTCTGTAAACTTAAAGCTGCTCTAAAAAAATAAAGTTTATTATTATTTTTTAAAGTGTTAACAAAAATGTGGAGAATTAGCAACCCTCATGCATTGCTAGTGGGAATGTAAAGTGGTGCTCATTTTGAAAACAGTTCCTCACAATATTCAACATCAAGTTACCTCACTGGATAGACAAAATAATGGGTCAAAAATGTCCACATTCTAATCCACAGAATCTGTGACTATGTTACCTTACGTGGCAAAAGGGACCTTGCAAATATTATTAAATTAAGGATCTTGAGATGTAAAGATTATTGTGGGCCATTTGGGGAGGGAGGCATGAGGTGGCTAATAATCACAAGGGTTATTTTTTGTTTGTTTTGGTTTTTGTTTGTCTTTTTTTTTTCTTTTTTAGAGAGAGGGAGAGAGAAAAAAACAAACAAACATGGATGTGAGAGAGGCATATCTATCAGCTGCCTCCCATAGCACTCTGACACCTACCAGTGATCAAACACACAATGTAGGTATGTGCCCTGAAGGGAATGACCCCATGACCTTCCAGTGCACCTGAGCACGGAGGATGCTCCAACCACCTGAGCCACACCAGCCGAGGCACAGAGAAAGGGAGAGGCAGTGAAATAGGTGTGAGGAAGGAAACAGAAGACAGAGCCTGGAGGCTGGGGAGGGTGAGCTAGGTAGGCAGCCTCTAGAATCTAAAAATGCGGGGGGGGGGGGGGGGGCACCACTTCTTCCTTTCCTTACTTACTCTCCTCCATTTTCAACCTAGTGAGATTCTTCAGGTTTTCAATATGTCCACCTTTTGGGCATAATTTAAGCTTATCCTGTCTTCCCTGGACAAATATATTTACTCTCTGACCCATTTCACTGTCATAAATTAGACTTAACTCTATTCACCAACACCCTACATATTCTATCTAATTCTCTGCGACATCCTTGGTCACAGGCACAGAATTTTCCTTCACTTTCTTATCATGTAATTATCTCTAGGGAGTTTATAGAGCAGACATGGGAAAGTAAAAGAAATAAAAGTGGGATAAAGTTTTCTAGAAGAACAGCCTGAAATTCCCCCGGGAAAGACGAATGTGAATATTTGAGAAGATGGATTAAGAGAATGTTGATAAAATATGACAGTAGACAGAGGGAAAAGAATTGGAGATAGAGGGAGATGAGATAAAATAAAGATGTGGCACAAGAAGAAATTACATACTAATGTGTTTATTTCCCAAAAGATACCTTTTAACACAAGTATCCTCTTAAAGTAGTTTTCCAAGAAAGCAGTGAAAGAGATTTGAGTATAAAGAGTTACAAGATGGCAAAGCAAGATCAAAACGTGATTTGACATGAGTGTTAAAGATATACTCTTTATATCTAAAAGTACTCCCCATAGATTCTTTGAAAAAATAACCTAAATTCTCTATAATATAGTTGGGCTTATAAATTTCAAAGTGTATATTTTATTCATTTTCCCTTGTTTTCTCCACAATGTCTCATCTTCACTGACCTAATAATCACACAACTGCAAGCCTCCACATCTGTAAAGATAAAAATCTTCTCAAACAAATTTAGAAGATAAATTACCACGAGTGGTGGTCACTCAACAATATTTATTTTAATAAGTAATTTCGGAGAAGTATTTGAAGTTGGGACTTTGGGAATGAAAAAGTGAGTGGAAGCCGTGAAACAGTCTAAAGGTATATCCTCAAATGGGGGACCTGTGGAGAGGAGCATTGTCGAAACACTTGAAGCAGGGGTCCTCAAACTACGGCCCGGGGGCCACATGCGGCCCGCCGAGAACATTTATCCAGCCCCCCGGGTGTTTTTGCCACCGCTGCCTGTCCTGCTTAGCAGCCGACTCATCCCGGGCCCGCAGTGCTCATGTGTGGAATGTCTGAGGGACAGTGAACTGGTGCCCTGTTTAAAAAGTTTGAGGACCTCTGACTTGAAGTATTCTGAAAGCCTTCTCACTCCTGTTAGAGGCTGAGGATTAAAAGGACGAAAGGAAGGAAGGAAGGAAGGAAGGAAGGAAGGAAGGAAGGAAGGAAGGAAGGAAGGAAGGAAGGGAGGGAAGAAAGAAAGAAAGAAAGCCTCGTACCAACATAGTGAGTATCATCAAAGCACTCTTACCTGATAAGATTAAGAGCAGTAGTTGGCCAGGTAATCTAAAATAAACTGGTGAACAAAATAGATCCAGAGACATAGAAGGAACAGACTGTTGAATCTCAGAGGGAGTCAGGGATGGGTGGGTGGGTGCATATATGCATAAATACGTAGCCCATGAACTTGTATGCATATATGCATAACCCATGGACACCGACAATAGGGTGGTGAAGGCCTGGGGCAGGGGGTGGGGAGTGAGCTAGAGGGGGCTAATGGGGACAAAAGGGAACATATGTAATACTTTCAATAATAAACATTTTTTTAAAGAAAAAAAGAGAGGTTAAAACTAATAAACATATAAAATATACAAATATATTACCAAGAACTGTGAGATCTTCGAGATTTTTATAATCTCTTTGCAACCTCACACGTTTGCTTGCCCAAGTTGCATATACCACAAAACTTCTAAAAAGTACAGCAAGAGATGTTGAAAAAATGTTAGGGCTATCTTAGAAGAGACACATGAAGCAAAAATATGAATCCAGTCTTGCAGCTAGTGACAGTCTAAAAACATTTTATAACCCGCCCTCGGTGATGTCAGTCTTGCACAGCTGGTGGGTGAGAAGAATCATGCGCATAGGAGACTCAGGAGCAACTCAGCAGCCCCATTTTCAGGGCCGGGGTATGACATGAGCCGGCTGCTGTTCGGAGGAGTACCTGCTGTCATTGTGGAGTCTGGAGGACTAGGGGTGAGCCTAAGCCTGCAGGGAGGTTTTGGGCTTGAAGGTTTGTGACCAACCTGAACCTGGGGATTTAATAACCACCCACTTTAATTCTTCTATTTTCAATGATTTCTTCAAAGCCTGGGTCAGTGGATCCTAATCATAGGCATGTGTTCTCGATATTGTAGAAAGGTGTCATCACTCTAGTTAGCATCATATTTATTTGTAGATCAAAAGCCATCTCTAGCAGGCCTGACCAAAATGGTTTATATTTAACATTTAAAGATCGGTTCTAGAGATAAGGCTTGCTTCTTTTTTCAGCCCATATTCTGAGAAGTTCAAACCATTTTATTTATAGCCTGTTTATTAATTACCAAAAGAGGAGGTGGCAAAGAGATTACCTTTGTACCGGCTCTCAGAATGGGATGTTTGCATACTTGTCACCATGAGTAAACTGAAGCTTTGTTTTTATGCCTTGTTTTGCGAAAAGCTCAGCACTACAGGATATTACTCCACTCCTCTGTTTTGTCGTCGGATTACACTGTTACTAGCCACTTGGAGCATCTCCTAAACACTTTCACTCTCGTGTCCTCCCTTCTGAAAGGAAAACACCACAGTTTCTTGGTTTGAGCTCTGTGGGCTCACTTCTGTTTACACTGCAGCGTGACTGACAGGCACTAGAATCCAGCCTGCTTCACACAACCTGCTTGCTGTGAGTGCCTCAGACTTCCTCAGCCAACGGTGTGGGAACTTTGCATATTAGCCGGATACCTGTGGGTCCATCACAGTAGATTCTTCGATCGCCACAACACCTTCGTATAACTTTTGAAGGACAAAATAATTAATTCATTTAGGAAGACCCAGTGCATTTGCCACTGTTGGCTATCTTAGATACTGATCCTATATAATAAAAGTGTAGTATGCAAATTTCCCCTAGACCTGGAGTTGTCAGGGAGTTCGACCAGGGGGCGGGGCCGGCCGGGGGAAGGGAGAGAGCCGCTAGGGACGGTACCAGTGTGGGTCTCTAGTTGATAATAAGATGCTTTGGGCATCTGAATTAAATAATGCTACTTATTTTATGGACACAGCCTATGTCACTGTGATGTGAGGAAAATCAATGAAAATGTCTTGGCCTCAATACAGAGAGCACTTTGTGGCTAGGAAGGCTACAGTACTTTGTGGCCAGGCAGGGTACAATGTGCTAAGGAGAAATATTTATATATTGCAGGATGTAACATTTTACAGGGCCATTTATTTGTTTTATTGCTACATGAAGCATGCAAGTTAAATCTTACTGACTGTTGGAATCACTGGATAAGACAACAGTTCTGCCTGGGAGATAAATTTATTGTTACCTTGCACTGCTTTCACTGATGCTGGGAAGAAAATTCTTCCTAATAATGCATTAAAAACTGAAAATCATTTTTAAAGGCCTGTGTTTGGAAAACCTAACAAAGCACGGAAAATCCTCATCTTTTAAATCAGGGGTTTTAAGTTTTATTTTATATTATTGAGAATGTGAAGTGTGTTGAAATACTTACATTTTATGCAAATCAAAATTACTGTCAAAAATCATCAAAAATGGTGCATGTGTGACAGAGAGAAAGAAAAAAGGAAGCGAAAGAAAGAGAGACTTATAGTTACATGTACATGTATTAAGGTGTTTTAAATTAGCTTGTCATTTTAAGACTGTAAATGTTTTCTGAATCAAACAAAAATGTTAAGATCAATACATAAAAACAAAACAAAACAAAAGTCTGTTTTATTTTGTGGCAAGCTATGTTCTCAGAAATGAAACCAAATTACTTCAATACTAAATAAATAACCATGGGGATACACTAAATCATCACTATAAAATTTTAGGAAAAACTCCCTTCTACCGCCTCTTAGCCCAAAACACTGGCCTTCTATTCTGTGAGATGGTTGCAGAAATGATTTACCAATTTTTTTCCTGCAGCATTCTGATATGTGGATGACTTTTCTTGAAAGAATGAAAAGAAAAAGGATAAAAACACACACACATAAATAAGCTCCCCAGAGGAACTCTTCACTTTCTCCAGCAGCTCACTATGTCAAAATATTGATTGGACAGGAAACCTGACCTACCAGTGACCTCAGGAAAGCCAAAAGAATGTGAGTTAATGCTAGAACCTGCTACTTCTCTTTTATATCATCAAAGCATCACTACCTTGATGCTTCTCACAATAACTCTAATAATAGCTTTGCATTAACTATTTCCCCTTTGGGAACTAGTCATTAAAAAAAGAGATTTTCAGTTCTTTATATGAAAATATTTAAAACAAGGATTTGTTATTTTGGTTAATGCTCCTCTTTGTCAAAGAGCCCTTTCATCACCTTAATTTGTTCTCTAACACTTCACTTTTTATTATCCTGATATATGTATAATTTCATCAGCATCGATTCTCCACTTTCAAAGAAAGATGAATATGGCAGATGCAATGATAATAATGAAAATACAGAAAAAAGAAGAAAAAATAGTTTTATTATGTGCTAAGTGCTCTTTTAGGTGCCATGCACATCTTCACATATTTAAGCTTCACCAACATTCTGTAAGAGAGATTTTATTTTCCTTCACATTTTAGATATAAGAGAACCGAGGAGCAGGTTTATTACGTAATTTTCCGAAGGTCACACAGCATTCCCCAAACTGTAGGCTTTCTAAGCTGAGTTCCACCAACAGGACTTAGGGCTGCTTCCTTTCCTTTATGAGTACACTTTGCCCCACTGTGTCTACTTAATGGAGCTTTTGGAAAGTTCAATTTTATTTCTTTTAAAAATTACTATAAAGAGTTAGGGTATAGTTCATCATGCAGTCTCAAACCATACAACCTAACCCAGCATAAGCTTAAAGCTTTATACTTGCTTTTCTTTGTTTACTGACCTTTCCCTGCAGATCATCTTTCTTAAAATCCCAAACCCAGGATAAGGCCTTCTTTTGTGTCTGCTGTCAAGATTCCCATAAAGCCAAGTCTAGTCAATCTCCCTCTTTATTGGGTCAAACTCGCCAAGGTCACTCATTTAGCCTGTTTAGCTTGGCACCTCCTTGTAGGAGCTCTCTGTGAATTTTATAGTAGCCTTCAATCAAGTGTAGTCTATGAGACAGCAGCAGCAGCACCCAGGAACTTCTTAGAAATGTAGATTCTATTTCCTGCAACTTCTATACATGTCATGCTGGAGAAGCACCACCTTTGATAAATATTCTGCCCTTTGATAAATAGACCTAAGTCTCTAGTGCAGTGGTTTTCAAAGCCTCGTAGACATTGGAATCACTTGGAGATTAAAACACAAACTTCTAGAGCCCACTTACAGAGTATCTGATTCAGTAGGACTAGAGTAAGGAGACCAACATTTTATATGTCTAGCAGGTTGCCAGAGGCTGTGGCTGCTTCTGACCTGTGACAGTCACGGCTCTAACTCTTCCCGGATGCTCTCCTCTTCTGCGATCCAAACTGTTATAGAAAGCTGTGAGTTCTCCCTATGCTGTGTGAGGAAGCGCAGCCCCCCTTAGTGATGCAGACATGACAGTGATCTATGCAGCTATTGTCTGAGAAGAAGCTGTAGGTTGATGAGGGCAGCATGTGTAGAGTGGGGATGTGGGAATGGATGTCTGAGATCCCTTGCCTTGACTCTGATATCTAAACCACAGTTCCTTCTAATATTGTAGTTTCATAGGATAATTTAGTTCCGTATGTAACTGAAATGTTGACAATTACAGATAAGGTGGGGCCAAATATATTTTGAAGAGTCTATTATAGGCGCTTCTACACTATTACAAAAGTAATAAATGTAGTAAGGTTAGAAATTCAGCTAAGGAATCCATAGACTTACTAGAGGGTCCTGGTCTAAAAGAAGAACTGGGGCTTGAAAAGAGAGAACAACTAGAGAATAATAAATTAATTGTGTCTTCACTGGAAAAAAGTTTAGGGAGATTTTAACTCCCGAATTATCTTAGAAACTGATATTTTAAAACTTTTGAATTTTATAAACATAAAACTACAGATTAGTCTATAGCAAGTCACTAATAAAATACAAGTAAATCATCTGGTTGTCACGACATATAAGACTGGAAAAATTTAAGGTGTGCAACTGTCTAATATTTCTCGGAACATTCAGGCTTTTACACAGACAGCTGGTGACTTTCCAATGCGATAATCATTTACAATGGGCTCCAAAGGAATGCTGAGGACTGCCAATTGCTAACTCTCTCTTCCATTTCACAGAGGTTGTGAGAATTTAAAATAAAGGGTTGGAGCCCTGATTATATGCATATATAGAAAATACAAAAGCTAACAAGGTTTCTGACAAGAACTAGGTGTTTATTTGGAGTAATATGAGAAAAATGAGAACCAGTAGTTTTTTGTAATTAATTTTGATTTTCAGAGGTTTTTCTATATCAAACACTATTAAAATGCAGTGAGTCACCCAGAGATGAGAAGCATGGTTTTACAATAGACTTTGACAGGAATTACAGGGTAATGATAAATAAGCTCATCTCTGTAGTCTTCTTTTATAGATTTATAAATAATTTGGAGGAAACAGCCCGTGGTCAAATCTCCAAGTCTATAAAACGGTATAAACTTTTTATTGCAGTGAAATTCTAAGCTAAAGGAGATAAACTGCAGAAATCTCTTTTGGTATGAGAGGGCATAAAAATGGCAAACGAGTTTCTGTATAACAAAATCCAGAAAGAAAGTTTCATAAGAAAGATAATCTGGATTTCACTTGTGGAATGGCAAATTCAGAGAGAGCAGCCATCCAAATAAGGGACAAGGCAATCATTCTGAAACCTTTTCTGAACACATTGGTTCTCTGGGATATCACAGGGGAAAATATTCCAAAGTTCGTCAAAGAAAAATAAAATAAATAAATAAATGTGTCTGGATATTACAGTCATAAACAAAGACAATAGAATTGAAGCCCATTGATGGGAATCTGAGGCCATTTGGAGGAAGACAGAACTGTTTAATTACATTAGGATTCAGAATTAAAATTTTCAACCTGCAAAAAATGAAATGCTGGAAGGAGATACATCTCCATGATACGTAAAATTAAGTAAACATATATGATAACAAAAATAGTCATTTTACACAATGGAGAAATAAATAAATATAGTATCCTAAGAGTTCAAACAAGCTAAGAGAAAATGAAAACATTGTGAAGGTTTTGACGCCGCCATAGCTATCAAAAATGGAGAGGGACACATTTTGGGAGGCAGTTCCTCATTCATAGGAGTGGGAAAAGCCATGGATGACCACCACAGTCTCCTGAGGCCTCCCTTGCTAACAAAATATTAGATGGCTATAACTATTTTCTTTCGGTATTGTTCTTACTGTTGTGTAAAAGTAGCTCTCTTTTCTGATAGATGGAAGAAAAAATTCTCCCTATACGTGGCCCCGTTCCCCTCCCCTGTCCTTTGCGCCTGTCTCCTAACTGGTTTCTCCACTATCCTATTGCCCGCCTTCCCTCTATGCTGTCTGCCCAGTACACTTTATTTTCTGTTCTGCATCAAGGACTCATTTTTTCACTTGGTCTCTCATTTCTGTTCTCCATAATTGCTTCCCTTTATAGCGTTCTAACCATGCTGCATCTTACCTTTCTCAGGTTTTCTCTCAACCTTTGCTCTTTCATGTTTTGGGAATTTTCAGGAGGAGAAAAGTTGGGGAAGAAAATTAGACTAAAGAAAAAGCTTTACACCCGGCTGGTGTGGCTCAGTGGTTGAGCATTGACCTATGAACCAGGAAGTCACAGTTTGATTCCCGGTTAGGGCACATGCTCCGGTTGTGGGCTTGATCCCCAGTGTGGGGCATGCAGGAAGCAGCCAATCAATGATTCTCTCATCATCAATATTTCTCTCTCTCTCTCTCTCTCACTCTCTCTCTCTCTCTCTCTCTTCTCTCTCCCCTTTTGCACTGAAATCAATAAAAAAGAAGAGGAAAGGAAAGGAAAGGAAAGGAAAGGAAAGGAAAGGAAAGGAAAGGAAAGGAAAGGAAAGGAAAGGGAAAAAAAGAAAAGAAAAGAATAAAGAAAAGAAGCTTTAAGGTGAGGAGGAGCTTTGGAAACATGCAATATCTGCTGTGTCTATGACCTAGGACTATAGGAACACACAGAGCAATGGTATTCTGTCTCTATTTCCCCCACTCCACACTATTCCAGTAGGTAGGTAGCCAAGTGCTTGCCTAGGCCCCTTTGAATTTAGCAGACAAGAAAAACATTGAATCAAATAAGAATATTTATAATGATCTGAAAAAGTTATTAAAATACTCTTTCCTTTTCTGACTACACCATGTCTCTGTGAGACTGAATTTTCTTCATGTACCTGCAATACATGCAACCTATTCTTCAATATATGCAACCAAATACTTCATTGTATTAAATGCAGAAACATGTGAATCCAGCTCCTTTTCTATTAAGCCAGACATTAGGGAGATGAGCAAAAATGTAACACAATGTGGCTCTTCTCATTTTTTTTGAAAATAAGATTTTCATTATTTATATTAAAATATAATGAATTTATTATAACTATTATAACATAAATTAATAAAGCAAAAGTTTTACATTTCTTAGTTTTAATTTACAACACTAAATAATGGTAGCTATAAAACACAAAAATAAAAGGTCTTTGACACCTTTGATAATTTTGAACTCTATAATTTCTACATAAATTATATTTTATTTTTAATGCTATCTAATGAAAACAATATTTTGTTTAGTATAGTTTGATATAGTAAGCCATTTTCTTAACTGAGCAATACTTTCTATTTCTCAGCAGTGACTATCAGCTACCAAACAGCCTAGTCTATGGTTTTGCATTGAAAAGTTTTGAAAAGGCCAACGTCTCCCCTCCCCCCACAAGAATTTTGTGTATTAGATGATGAAGAAGAAGAAGTAAAAAAAAAAAAAAAAAAAGCCCTCTTGAAGCAAATCTCAAAATCCTGGGTAAACTTCTTTAACATAAATGTTCGAGTTCACAAGTAACTCAAGGAAGCCTCCCGTGTCTCCGAGAAATTGAAAGCAGGGTTCTAGTCCTGACTGTGGATTTGGCCGTCCTGCAGGTTTTGCCAGCTGAGTGATCAAGAGGCTTGACCCTTAAAGGTCACATGAAGCCCTAGGCACCTGTGAGTGGAGAGAATGAAGATGACTCATACAACTACAACCCTTGAAAGGCATCATCCATTATGAAAGTGTGAACTTCAGGAAAATCTCTACTTGACAATGGATAGGACAAAGGAATTTGTATCATTTCTGGCTCAGGGTGGAGGGGGGAGGGGGGGGAATACCTCCCATGAAACTGTATCCATAAGTCTCCTATAATAAGGTTTGGGAAAATTAACATAAGAAGTGTTTCCCAGAGTAGTGTTTCTAAACCTGGCAGGGCAAACCCAAAACTTCCCTGGAAAGATAAAACATCAAGCTATCCTTTCAGGATTCTAACAGATAAGTCAGTTGAACATGATTTCCAACATGTTTATGAAACATATGAGGGGGGGAAATCTGAAAAGAGCAAAAGTCAATAAAAAGCAAGGGACAGAAATATACTTGTAAAAGATTCAGATGGAAGACTTACTAGATAAAACTCATCTAATAATGTAATAATTCCTGAAGAGAAAAGAAGAAATCAAACGTATAGAAAATAAACAAGATATTAAGCGAAAAGTCCAGGCGGTTTGGAATAATAAGCATATAAATGTGTAAATAAACAATGTAATGAGTGATATGACAAAAACACAAAACTTAGAGACAAGGATTAGGTTAAAAGCACAGATCAAAAAGAACCGAACGAAGTGGACTGCATATCTGGAGAAATTGTTCAGAATGCAACACATGAGGGGGAAAAATAGGAACCGGGAAAGGGAAAAAGTGGCAGAAAATGTAAAATGGAAGAACCGACATATATTTAATTAGGCTTTACAGAAGGAGAGAAAATAAGAATGGAGAAAGCCATTATTCATAGCAGGATAAATAAAGCAGAGAGAAGGAACAAATAAAAAAATTATACTTTAAAAAGATAGAATTATATACATATAGAAGATTTAATAATAATATATTATTATGCCAATATGTTGCAAATTTACATAAAATAGAAAAATTGCTAGAAAAAAATGTCTTACTAGAGTTGTCTCAAGAAAACAGATCTGTAGGAGAATAGACGATTACTATTTCAACTAAAATAATTGAAAGAATGGTCAAAAGTCTACAAATAAAATACTGTGTCATGATTTTACAGTGGAGTCCTTTCAAAAATGATATAATAGGTCTTTATCCTATGCACTCTGCTCCATGTATTAAAAATAAGGAAATAATTTCCAATTAATTTTGTGAGACTATTAATCTTGTTACCAAAACTAGAAAAAAAGATAATAAAAATAAAATTAAAACTTAACTCATGTATAACATATATCATATATACTGTATATATATATATATTATTTTTTAAAATTAGCCATTTAAATCCAGAAAAAAATTACTGTGCGTACACAGACACACACACACGCGCGCACACACACACACTTCTACATGTGCTAACCTTTTTAAAATTGATTTTTAGAGGGAAGAGGAAGGAAGAGAAAGAGAGAGAGAGAGAGAGAGAGAGAGAGAGAGAGAGAGAGACATTGATGTGTTCCACTTATGTATGCATTCATTGGTTTGTTCTTGTATGTGCCTTGACCAAGGATCAAACCCATAACCTTGGTGTGTTGTACAGATGCTCTAACCAACTGAGCCACACCCAGCGAGGGCACATTTGCTGCTCTTTATATTTATGCTGTGTTGTATCTGTTGTGCTTCTTAAATACGTAGCTGTAGATTTTTAAAATCAATTTCACAATTTTCTATTCAGCCACTATCTCTTCAAACAGTGATTCTTTTTTAAAAAATATATTTTATTGATTTTTTTTTTTTTTTACAGAGAGGAAGGGAGAGGGATAGAGAGTTAAAAACATCGATAAGAGAGAAACATGGATAAAGGAAAAGC
>NW_006297224.1:2183110-2191067 GCF_000327345.1 Myotis davidii
AAAGTGATTCTTTCCCCATTTCCTCTTTTTTCCCTCTGGAGCATCAATTATATATGTGTCATAACTTTTCACTGTGTCTCCATATGTTGCTCATTTGTGTATTTCCATATTTTTTCTCTTGGTGCTTCCATTCATTAATCCTCCTTTCGTCTGGCTAATCAGCTTTAAATTCATTTACTAAGTTAGAAAATTTATCCATTGTTTATTTTAGTTATAAAATTTCCTTTATATTTCTTTTTTTGAATTTTTTTTTATATATTTTATTGATTTTTTACAGAGAGGAAGGGAGAGAGATAGAGAGTTAGAAACATCGATGAGAGAGAGACATCGATCAGCTGCCTCCTGCACATCTACTGGGGATGTGCCCGCAACCCAGGTACATGCCCTTGACCGGAATCGAACCTGGGACCTTTCAGTCCGCAGGCCGACGCTCTATCCACTGAGCCAAACCGGTTTCGGCTCTTTTTTTGAATTTTAATTTTCTGGTAAAATTCTTCACATTTTCTTTCATTTTCTTAAATATCTTGACCACAGTTATTTTAAAGCCCCTACCTGAAAACTCCAATATCTATATTACCTTTGAGTTTCTTTCTACTGTTTGTTTCTCTACTGATTTCTGGTCATATGAATATATTTCTTTTTATTTTTATCCAGTATCTTTATTGAATGTATAAACAGTAATTTATTGAATGCAGAATATTTTATATGCAAACTTATAGAAATAATTTAAGGAGCAGAATGATGCTATCTTTCTCTGTAATGATTTTACTTTTGCTCCCATCATTAAAGGAATGTGGGCAGATTACTGTTATAGAATCTAGTTTTAAATTGATTTGAAGATATTCTGTTAATGGTTACCAATCACTCATAAAGTATACCCTTCAGTCATCCAATTGGAAGCCAAAGTGTTTACCAAGGCCCCTTCTCCTTGGAGAGTTCTATTCTCTAATCTTTTTCTCCCTCCCTCCTTCTCCACTCCAGCTTTATGAGACTGCCAAAAGTTTTGCTTCATTTCTTTGCCTCTTGGTCAAACTTTCTACCTGGTCTAGTCTCCACGCTGCCTTTTGTACACTCATTTTATTGGAATATGGGTAGATATTTATAATTTGGCAAAAGCTTTGAAGCAAAAGGCTATGTCAGATGTTGGACTCATTTTAGTTCCTCTCTTCTCTCTCAGATCTTAGGACTTTATGAGCTGTTCAATTGCTTCCAGCTTTTTAAGTTGTTTTGTTTTGTCTAAGAATTTATTATAGCAATAAGAACTTACATAATTGTAGGAGAAACTGGGGAATGAAGATGCCGAAGAGAGAAATTGGAGAATCTAAGACAAGTAACTAACCAGCTCTCCTGAAGCCAGGCGTCCCCAGCTGAGGGAATGGGAACACAAGGGGTGTTGGTGGAGAGACCCAGGAAAGGCTGTTGCTTCTGGAGCTGATGGGTAGCTTAGGATCGTGACTGAGCATCAGGACCAGCCATCGTGGAGAGCTAAACTCAGCGGGGAATAGGCACAGTGGAAACCATAGACATTTCTGCATTTATTTCTCAACAAATCGAATTATGATTACCTTCAAAGCAAAACAGCAGCTGCTTCCCTTCTACAACCCAAATGCTTTACAATTTCTCTTTGACCAATTCTAACTGGAACAATACAGGGAAGGGGATTCTGGGAAACATGGGTTTAGCCTAGCCAAATTGGCACAAAACAGAACTGTCAGAGAAATGACAATTTACCTGAAAGGAAATCAAATGGCCAGTAAACATTTAGCATACTAAAAGATGCTAAACTTTACGTTTACTCAGAAAAAATGTCATTTGAAGACACAATGATATACTCTTCACACACATCTGATTACATCAAATTTAAAGTGTTAATGAAGGTTGTATATGTTTGGCAGAGCGTAAATTGGTTCAGGCACATTAACAAGCAATTTGGAATATCAAATAAAATTGAAGATGGACATGCCTTTTAACCAAATGATTCTACTACTATATATACACCATTCTCACATACGCACAAGAGAAGCTTACCAAAATGCTCCTGGCAGCTTTGGTTCTAATAGCAAAAAAAAAAAAAAAAAGGAGAGAAAATTAAATAATTTTAATGGGACTCTAAATAAATATATATTTATTTATACAACAAAAAAATATATACAGGAGTTAAATCAAAAAGCTAAAACTAAATGTATGATCATGAATAAATATTAAAAACAATACTGAAAAAGCAAGCAAAGAATAGAGTATAACAGCATTTCTGTAATTTTAAAAACATGCAAACATTTCATTCCCTTTCTACCTTTATGAAACACATACATATGTAGTAGAAATATAAAACATTCAGAAGAACGATACCAAATTGAGAGGATGCAATAAGGAAGAGTTCACAGGAAGTTCAATTGTATTTGTTTTTTGTTTGTTTGTTTGTTTTAATCCTCACTTGAGGATATTTTTCCATTGATGTTTTTAAGAAGAGAATGGAAGGGAAGGAGGATGGGGAGAAAGGGAGAGAGAAAGAGAGAAAAAGAAACATCCGTGTGAGAGAGACACATTGATTTGGTTGCCTTCCCCACTCGCCCTGACCTGGGCAGGGGATCGAGCCTGCAACCAAGGTATGCTCTCTTGACCGAGAATCCAACCTGTGACCTTTCGATCCATGGGCCAGTGCTCTAACCACTGAGCCCCGGCTAGGGCTTAATTGTATCCTATATAATAAAGAGCTAATATGCTAATTAAACTGGACAGTGGAACACTCTTCCTTAATGACCACTGGGCAGGGGGCGGGACTGTGGGGCTGTGCGGCAGCTGGGGCCGCAAGCGCCTACGCTTGCACATATTTCATGCATCGGGCCTCTAGCTTGTAATAATTTATTTCCTATTGGTGCTGGCTGCATGGGTGCTTGTTTTATTTTCCCAATGCTTTTCTGTCTCTCTAAATTTATTTCTTAATTGCTGAAAAAGAAACTTGATCCTGCCAAATACACTTTATCTCACCCACCAGGAAAATAGTCCATGTACCTCAACTACCTCATAGGCGAGAGCATCTTTCAGAGTTTAATTCTTTTTACGACTTATTCAAAGTTTATTCTCTCTCTCTACATAATATTAACTATAGTTGTTAGATTTTTTTTCAAGGTATGATAAAGGCTGAGCTCTATCTTTTAATTTAATAATACTCTGTGATTTTTACATTGTTAAATTAATTTGGTTACATTTGATATATTTTTCTATACTCAGGTGGGTTCTTATTGTGGAGTTGATTTAAATTTTTTTTAAAAAGAGGCATTTACTCAAAAAGACTTCAAAGATTTATATCTTATGTTAGGAAGTTGAGAATATTTGCTCGCTGGAACTCCGGGTGGTGACTGTGAAGGCAGAGCAACTGGGCAGGTCTGCTCCACCTGAGAGAAGCTGTTGGACCTGCAGGGGCTGTGATACAGCAGGAGGGACAAAAGGTGAGGGGCAGGGAGAGGGGACAGGGGAGCCATCCAGGCTCTGCAAGCTGACAGAGCAGAAGAGAAGGAACAAAGGAGCCAGCAAATGAGAGAATATTGTGTGAAGCAGTCCTCCCTCAGAACTCCTCAAAGATTCAGTAAATTCACTAAATCACAACATTCTGACTGAGATCAAATTTGGAAGAAATAGTGAAAGAGGGGATGCTCACATCAGGGTTTGACATGGCAGAGAACTAGAAGAGCGCACATGGACAGGAGCTCAGAGGCCTCCAGAAACAGCAAGGAAACACATTTTATAGCGAGCTTGAACTGCTACTAGATTTACAAGTAGAAACTAGGCCATGTTTATTCAAATTTCCAAAGGATAGGAGACACTGCTGTTGGTATCTCTGTTAAAGTAAAATATATTTAAAACTGACTGATCTGTTTTCATTTCCTTTAATACAGTTTGTAAATAAAGTTGAAATAGAGTTTTTATTTTCAGAGGAATGGCTTCAGAGGAACCAAATTCAAATAATATCATTTAATTGCTTGTGTTTTGCTGGGGCCTTCACTAAAAATAAGGTAATATTTTTGTAGAGAAAAGTGTGGAGTAAAGACAAATTCACATACCAATTTCATTTTTGCATCTAGCTATGTGTGCAGAGGATGGCTTAATACATACACTTTGCCTCTCTTCTTAGGAAATAGTAATACATGATTCCTAATCACTGCAACAATTTGAAAATAAAGTATGTAATACTTTTGAAGAATTTTAGCTACATATTTTCTTACTCTGCATTTATAAAATTTCAACATTAAGCATGATGATAATTTTCACTGAAACAACTTTTTTTGCCTTTTTATATTCTATTAGAGGCCCAGTGCACAGATTCGTGCACCAGTGGGGTCCCTCGGCCTGGTCTGTGGGGATCAGTGGACCTTGAGCCGCCACAGCCCAGCCTTACCCGCCAACTTGTCAGGCTCCAGCCCGCGGTCTGCGTTGATCCCACTCAGCATGAGGTAGTGCATGAAGTGGCAGGCGGCCGGGGAGGAGCCCGGGCCGGGCACCACACCACTCCCACTCATCCGGCCCTCCTGCGCCTGCCACTGCCACTCAGGTGCCCTGGAGGAGTGTCCACAGAAGAGGCCTGTGCCATGTGCTCACCAGCCATCAGCCTGGCATTTGGCGCCTGTCTGTCAGCTGAGCGGCGCTCCCGTTGTGGGAGTGCACTGAACACCAGGGGGCAACTCCTGCATTGAGCGTCTGCCCCCTTGTGGTCAGTGCACATCATAGGTACTGGCTGGTCATCTGGTCATCTGGTCAATCCGTCCTTTGGTCACTTAGGCTTTTATATATATAGATTTCTTTTGAACTATGTAATCAGTAAATATAATTCTACTGTATTTTAAATTTAAAAAGTTCTTGTATTAGAAAAGTACTATGATAAAGTTACAGAATAAGTAAATTTCCTTCATTTAAAATAGTAAGGACTATGCTACACTGAAATGTGATTTTCTTGTCCTTAAGTAGCAAAATTTCAGTAATTTTTGTTTTTATACATAATATTCGTTTCTTTTAAATTCTGTGCTAGTATGAAAATGATCACAAAGTATATTATGCCATTAGTGGTTTTCAGTGAGAGAAGAAGAAAGTTGATACTGAAATTTCTTGGTTTTAATGACTCCTTTGCTAAGCAATGAAAATATTTATTTTCTATCAGAAGTTTTATAGGTGGTAAAAGTTAGAAAAAAAACAACTTCCTTAGATTAGTTTTTAAAGTGTGGAAGGCTCTGGAATCAAGATTTTGTGATTCAAAACCACCACTTGGTAGTTTTGTAACCTTGGGTAAGCTGTTTAACTTCCCTGTACCTCAATGTCTTTATTCCTAACAGGAGATTATAACAACATTTCTTTTATGGAACTATTCGGATGACTGAATGAGATCAGATATGTAGAGCTGCCAACATACTGCCAGACATAAATATTAAGACTCAGTAACTGCTAGCTTCTATTATTGTTCTTAAATGATGTAGGTTAAAAATGGCCATCACAGATGAAGGTTTAAATAAAAGTATATATGCATATATCTGTATCTCACTGTTAGTGTTAAGGCAGCAACCTGGACCAATTAAACAGCACTGGGCAAGGTCTAGGCCGACAGTGGTCAACGGCTTTGTGACTGGTGAATTCAGCTTCTCCACATCTCACTTTCCCATTTGTAAGACAAGGATTTAGACAAGAGGATTTCTATGGCTCTTATCTAATTCTAATAGTGATTGATTCAATATGTTTTCTAGAATGTGTCTGTAGTAGCAAATAAGAATGTGCAGAGGCATAGATAAGTAAAGTGACTCTCAAGAGAGAGAAAAAAGACTGAAAGGAGGGTTTCTCCTGCCAAATTCACTCAGCAACAATAACACAATATACGATTATATATGGACATGGCAGAGAACTAGAATAGCACACATAGAAAAGAGTTTAATGCACTGAACGTTTGTGTCCTGCAAAATTCACATGTTGAAATTCTAATCCCCAATGTGATGGCATTATCTATTTGGGAGATAATTAGGTCATGAGAGTGGAGCCCTTATGAATGAGATTAGTGTCCTTATGAGAAGCAGAATGAAAGTCTGCTCTCTCTGCTCTGCTCTCTGCCATGTGAGGATACAAGGAGAAGACAACTATCTGCAAAGCAGGAAAAAGCTCTCACCAGGCACCTTTATCTTGGATTTTCCAGCCTCCAGAACTGTCAGATAAATATTTGTTACAGTCTACAGTCCTATGTCATAGGAGCCTGAACTAAGACAAGAGTGAGTTTTCCCAGTCCATTCACTCATTCATTCATTCATTCATTCATGTGAAACTAGAGGCCCGGTGCACGAAATTCGTGCATGCAGCAGAAGCACAGGGGTGACAGGGATCAAAAGGAAAATCTTAGCCCAGCCTGCACCCTCTTGCAGTGCAGGAGCCCTCTGTTAGTAGACATCCTTAGTGCTGTCACAGAGGCAGGAAAGGCTACTGCCACTGCAGCTGTGCTCTCCAGCCATGAGTCCGGCTTCTGGCTAAGCGGTGCTCCCCCTGTGGGAGCACACTGACCACCAGGGGGCAGCTCTGCTTTCAGTGTCTGCTCCCTGTGGATCAGTGCACATCATAGCAACTGGTTGTTCACTGTTCAGTTGATTTGCATATTAGCCTTTTATTATATAAGATTAATGAACATGTACTATGTGCTAGGCATTGTAGGAGATGCAAGAAATACAGAAATATTTGCCTTCTGTATATTTAGTGGGACAGGCATACAATTACCATCATTTTGGAAAAGACTCTGTCATATGGGGATGTAGGCAATTCATAAACTTCTAGATTGTGTGCTGAGGAAAAAAAGGCACTCATCTGAAGGTGGTGAGCTCTATTTCCAGGTTGTATCTTTTATATATTGTCTATTTCTCAGCTTTTCCCTTCTATAAAATGGGAATAATTATAATATTTGCCTTACAGAATATTAAGAGGGTTTAATAATAAAATATTGGTAAAGTTATTAGTAAGTTAGTAATAAATATTAGATTTTTTTTAATTCAAAAAGGGAACAATATATTTTAGGGATTAGAGCCTGGTCTTTGGAGTTAAACAGTTCAGTTTTAAATACCATTTCCTCTCTGTGTGTCCTCGAATATTCTTTATCCTTTAAGTATATCCTCCCTCTTAGGGCAGAAACTATGACTGTCCTTTGTTGGCATGATAAAATTTTTAAATGCATGTGAAGTACTCTAAAGTGCCAGTGTATTTTAAAATAAAGGATTAAAGATGACACAGAATTAAAGATCCCCTCATGAGCAACATGTACACATATATATTATATTGCAGAACATCTTGGGTCAAGGATCCTAGAGGTAGAGCCTAAGACAGGGACTCTTATTCCAATGCCTTTAGGAAAGTTCCCTCAGGAGAAGCAGGGGGAGGGCAACAGGATGGGGTAGGAAAACAAACTAACCAAGCATGTGGCCTCATTTGGACACTTGCTTAAGTCTGATCTCTTGGGGAAGTTTTGAAACACAAATTGCACCACAGAGTTAGTCTCACATTATGACGAGTGGACCAGTTATTGTACTGCTGTGTCAGTCTGTCATTGATCGACTTCTTGAAGGAAAGGCGAGGGGTTAGTCTCTTAAGAAAGTAGCTCCCTATTGGCCAAGAGCAATTCTCTGAAAAAGAAGCAACAGTAAATTATTCTAGTCAACAATCCAGCAACAGAGTGATGGGTACAGATGGGTACAAGGTCTAGATGTACTATTGTTAAGGAAATTGGCTCTTTAAAAGCTTAACTTTCCAGGAGTGAAGGAAGACAGGGGTTTAAAGTTTTTCTTGATTTATAAAGGCAGTATGTCCTATGTCTTCTGTTAGACCCTAGAGCAGTGATGGCGAACCTATGACACGTGTGTCAGAGGTGACACGTGAACTCATTTTTTGGTTGATTTTTCTTTGTTAAATGGCATTTAAATATATAAAATAAATATCAAAAATATAA
>NW_006297224.1:2198386-2205367 GCF_000327345.1 Myotis davidii
TCACTAATCATCCGAGAAATGCAAGTTAAAACCACACAGACTGTCAAACCTCAGGGGGAAGGTAGGGGAGGGTGGGGGTAAGGGGGAGAGATCAACAAAAGGATTATATGCAAGAATATAGGCCTAACCAATGGACACGGACAATGGGGGAGAGGGCAAGAGCGGGGGGCGGGGGTAGAGGGTAACGTGGGGACAAGGACACACATGTAATATCTTAATCAATAAAAAATATATTAAAGTGAAAAAAAAAAGAAAAAAAAGAAAAAATGTTCGCCATCACTGCCCTAGAGCCTTCTCCTCCTCTACTTTGGGCTGCACTTCCTGGAAGGTGGAATGTATGAGCTGCATTAAATGTGCTCTTAACCTTTGGCTTCTGATTGAGTCAGACCAATGGGATCACCTACAGGAGCAAAACGAGCAAGACGAACTCTATTCCTGTACTGTTTACATGTGCTGGCGGCGTGCCTGTCCTGAAGGTCACAGTGCCTTCAGGCAGCCCACTCTGTCAGGGTTTGGTAAATCCTTCCTCTCTTGTCATTTTATTTATTTTTTTCTTTTTCAGTAATTTTTATTTTTAAAATAACTTTATTTTTTTGATTATATTTCTGTAGGAAAAAAAATGTGAAGAAAAAACATATAAAGAAAATTAAAATGATCCAGTATACTGCCAAAATACAATAATAAAAATTCTATTTCTTCCTAGTCTCTTTGTATATGTATGTAGGATTTTAAAACAAAATTAGTACTGTAAAATGCTCACATGTCCTTTTTTTTCCCATTTTATATTGCAGAGCAACCAATTCTTTAGGACATTAAATATTGTATAAAAGCATGATCTTCAGCCCAGTTGGCTCGGCTCAGTGGTTGAGCTTCAATCTGTGAACAGGAGGTCATGGTTTCAATTCCTGGTGAGGGCACATGTCCGAGTTAAGGGCTCAATCCCCAGTGTGGAGGAGTGCAGGAGGCAGCCAATTAGTGATTCTCTCTCTTCATTTGTGTTTCTCTCTCTCTCTCTCGCTTTTTCCCTTTCTCTCTCCCTTCCTCTCTGAAATCAATAAAAATATATTTTAAAAAAGCAACAACATAATCTTCAGTTGGGTGCTTCACAATCGAATTAGAGCTAAACCATAATTTATCTCCAATTTTTGGATATTCAGATTGTATTGAATATTTGCTATTAAAACTAATACTACATTTAAACATCCTTCTTTATACATATTTCTTTGTGTGCATTTCTACTTTTTTAGAGATAAATTTTTAAAGATAAAAGGAGTACAGTAACCAGCACAAAGAGTGTAAGTATTTTTTAAGCCTTTTGATACATTTACCAAACCACTCTAGACAGATTGTACCAATTTACAGTGACACCAATAAATAGTCTACGAGACCCATTTTATCTTCATATTCCTTGCCAACATAGGAAACTCACCTCCCACCCTTTATTGTTATGCATTTAATGGGGGAAGAGTGACTGGTGTCTTGTCTTTTTTCTAAAGGGTTGGCATTTTCCATGTTTACTGGCCATTTACTTTCCCTCTGTTTTTTGGAGCAGCCCGTGTCTTTCAGAAGGCATCTTTCACTTTGGCGTGGTCTTATCACATGCTCTTCCTTAGTGGGCAAGGGCATGAAAGCTTTTCCACATTTCAAATTATACAGGCTTTCTCCCAAATGACTAGAATTAGAAAGGCAAATCTTCTGGGCATTCATGCTGTATTTTAATGTCTTGGTAATAAAATAGAGAACTAGGTTGTATTCTTCAGGTTATGGAGGATTTCTGACCATTCCATGGGACCTATCTGAGGTATGCAGTAAGGTGCAAACTTTTGGCATTTCTTTCGGGCTCTTTTTTTTATTTTTAAATATATTTTTATTGACTTCAGAGAGAAATGGAGAGGAAGAAAGAGATAGAAGCATCCATGATGAGAGAGAATCATTGATTGGCTGCCTCCTGCATGCCCCCCCGACTTGGGATGAGCCTGCCACCTGGGCATGTGCCTTGACCTGGAATCCAACAGTAACTTCCTGGTTCAAAGGTTGCTGCCCAAACACTGAGCCATGCCAGTCAGGCTCTTCCAGGGTCTTTAAAACCGGGCCCACCGAAACCACTTCCTCATGCTGCTTCCGGCAATCCTAATCTGTTGCTATGGTCACACTTGCATAGCAAAGTCCAGCCTTCTTAGCAAGAAACACCTCTGGAACTGTGGTCATGTTGATAACATGCATCCCCCATGTGGGAATCAGGAAACTTTCTGCCCAGGAACTAAAACGAGGTCCTTGGATTGTGAGCGCTGTCACCAGCTTCTTAGCAGTCTCTATGAGGGCCTCTCTGGTTTGGGGGCAGAACGGCTCAGCCACTGGGATATCGCACACTCCTCTGGCACAGGAGTGACTCCCATCGTAGAAGGCCTGAGGCCTCATGGTGGTTCTGTCGATGAACTGGTCAATAATGACGACATCGCCGGGCTGGATCTCTTCCCTCAAGGAACCACAAGCTGTGGTCACTAAGACATGAGTACAACCCTCCTCCTTCAAAGCCCAGATGTTTGCCTGATAGTTGACTTTTGAAGGCATGAAGGTATGCTGCCTCCCATGCCTTGCAAGGAGGACGCAATCAACATTCTTTATCTTTCCCAAAACTAAGGCATCAGAAGGCTTGCCAAATGGAGTATCCACATATTTCTCGGTTCTTCCTTCTAAGATTTCTGCAGTGATTCCCATCTTCATGGCTGTGGGGGTGGGCATGCGGGGCAAAGAAGCAGAGCTGTTCCCTTTCTTGTCATTTCACATGGAGGACTGTTAATGATGTTTTGCTATTACTAGCTTCACGATGGAGCATACGTCCTGCTTAAACCATTGTAAAGAGTTTCCTTATTAAGATTTCTTCATAGCCTTAGCTGGTTTGGCTCAGTGGATAGAGCATTGCAGTTTGATTCCAGTTAAGGTCACGTGCCCAGGTTGTGGGTTCAATCATCAGTAGGGGGTGTCGAGGAGGCAGCCAATCAATGATTTTCTTTCATCATTGATATTTCTATCACTCCCTTTCCCTTCCTCACTGAAATCAATTAAAAGAATTTTTTTAAAGATTTCTTCATATAACTCAGAAGTTTGTTATTTGTTTCCTGAAGTGAACCTCACTAATGTAGGTGGTACATCATTTCATTATAAAAATGGATCTTTTCCTTACACTAAATTCTAGACACAATTTATTACACCAGTAAATTCTCACTTAAAATGCAACGAATACGATAGCCTGCAAATGTGAAATATTCTTCCTATGGCTATTTCTTATGGAAACCTTTAATAAAATCTGAGGAGTTAATATTGAATTGTAATTCATTGAAGTTATTACTATAGAAGATTAAAATAATATATTTCAGAAAATTATCACATAGAAAATTCACAGTAGCCTTATTATCTTACTAGAGGCCCAATGCACAAAATCTATGCATCTGCTGCAGCCCCCGCCCACTGCGGCTTTGTCTGGAAGGAAAGATGTCCACGAGGACGTCCGGTCTAATTAGCATATTATGCTTTTATTAATATAGATGACCAGGTATACATGAGTATCATTCAGAAATAATGTATACTTAATTTATGTCTAATGTGGCACTGTAGAACAGTGGCAAAGCACAGTCTTTTCAACCAATAGTGTTATGTTAACTGGATAGCCATATGAAAAAAAAACAAAAACCTTAACCACTACTTCACACAATGAATAAAAATCAATTCCAGATGGATTGTATAGCAGAATGTGAAATGTAAAATAATAAAGTATCTAGAACAGGGATGGGGAAACTTTCTCCTGCTAAGGGCCATTTGGATATTTATAACATCATTCCAGGGCCATACAAAATTCTCAACTTAAAAGTTAGCCTGCTATATTTGTGCAAACATTTAATTAACTCATCCTTAATGCCTTGGCAGGCCCAGACCAAATAATTTCTCTGGCCTATGGCCTGAGGGCTAGATGCTCCCCACCCCTGATCTAGAAGATAAGACAGAGAATATCTTTAAAAATGTAGGGTAAACAAAGATTTCTCAAAACATAAAAAGTGCTGATGGTAAGGAAAAAGATTGGCAAACTGGACTACCTTAAAGTTAAGAATTTCTGTTTCAAAGTCACAATTAAGGAAACCAGCCCTAACACTGAAACCAGGCCCTAATAAGTTTCTGTGTGTCTCCCCCTCCCCCCCCCACATTATTAGTGTATTTCAGGAGATAGTAATAGGCCTGCTCACAGCACTCTGGAGACCACCAGACCAAGCTGGATCAGAATAGTCCCAGAGGGTTGATCAGGAGCACTTACTAGTAGCAGCTAAATGACCCTACGATGACCTCCATAGCACAATGAATCTAAGATTTAGGGAACTCAAGTAGCAGATATGTCACATTTAGCACTCAGAGCCCATTAAGCAGTGAGCAGTCAGTCAATAAAGAAGATCCCATGCAGACAATGGACACAGACACTGGGGGGGTTGCGGGGGGGAGGATAAGTAAAACATATGTAAAACCTTAGACAATAAAAAAAAAATTTTAAATAAAAGAAGATCCCATGCAGAGACCAAAATTGGACACATAGGACTAACTAATCAAACTCTGTCCGGCTGGAATGTCTTTGTTCTTTCTTGCCTCTTCCACATCCCTTATCTAAGATCACTTAGTTCCAAGAATGTCCAATCCAATGTGGTTAATAAAATTATATAAGTTTCAGGTGTGCAATTGGTTAGTTAAAATTATAGGTTGCAGGTGTACAGTTCTATAATACATTATCTATATCAGGTGTCCTCAAACTACGGCCCGCGGGCCACATGTAAATACAAATATTGTATTTGTTCCCGTTTTGTTTTTTTACTTCAAAATAAGATATGTGCAGTGTGCATAGGAATTTGTTCATAGTTTTTTTTTAAACTATAGTCCAGCCCTCCAACTGTCTGAGGGACAGTGAACTGGCCCCCTGTTTAAAAAGTTTCAGGACCCCTGATCTATATATTGAATTGGTTGGTCACCACCTCAAGTCAAGTCTCCTTCCATCACCATTTATCCCCCCTTGACCCTCTTCTACCTCCCCCCAATCCCACCCCACTTTCCCTCTGGTAATTACCATACTATTGTCTGTGTCTATGAGGTAGTTTTTGTTGTGTGTGTGTGTATGTGTGTGTGTTTTTACTTAATCCCTTCACCTTTTCACCCAGCCCTTCAACCCCCTGCCCCTCTGACAGCCTTTAGTCTGTTCTCTGTATCTATGAGTCTGTTTCTATTTTGTTCATTAGATTCTATATATAAGTGAAATCATATGGTACTTGTCTTTCTCACACTGGCTTATTTCACTTAGCATTATACTCTCCAGGCCCATCCATGCAGTCACAAAGGGTAAGATTTCCTTCTTGTTTTTTACTGCCAAGTAATATTCCATCAATTCAAGCCCTTTAATTAGAATTAACAAATATGTATAGGTCCTTTCTAACCCCATCTTTCAAATTTTTGTTGAGAGGAGACTGTCTGACCAGCCTTGCCTCCTGTCTCCCCATCTGGCCGCCTGATAAATCAATCTTTGTGAAAATCTGTTGCCTCAGGCTTTCTGGGTGCCATGAGCATCAAATTCACTAAATTTGTTCAGTAACATTGAGAGCGAGTAAAAAAGGAAGTTACAGAGGGGGAGAAGATACAGACAACAAAGGGCTGGTATCCTAAATATAGATAGAAGTTCTAAAATTCAGTAGAGAAAAGACAATCCAACTGCAATACGGCAACAGACTTCAAAAGTCCCTCGCAAAAAGTATACCAAAATGGTCAATAGACATTTACGAACATGCTCCATATTATTAGACATCAGGGAAATGGAAGACAAAAACCATTTTTGTAGGTTTGTTGTGGTATACCACCAGAATGACAAAAACAGAAACAGGCAGGAGTTGGGGTGGGGGGAGATCGACTGGGGAGAGGTCAATGGGGGGGAAAGGAGACATATATAACACTTTCAACAATAAAGAATTTAAATTTAATTAAAAAAACACAGAAACAAAGCAGAGCAAAGTATTAGTGCAAATATGGACCAATAAGAGCTTCTATAACTCAAAGGGGAGTGGAGTATAAATTTGGAAAGCTGTTTAGCAGTATTTACTCAAGTTGATTATAAGTGTACTTCATAATCCCTCAGTTTAACTCTTAGCTTTATACAGTAGCTCTCCCATTCTCCCCATTATCTGCACTTTGACTTTCCATGTTTGAAGTTATCCACAGTCAACCGTGGTCCAAAAAAATTAATGGAAAACTTGAGCAATAAACAATTCATGTTTTCAACCATGTGTTATTCTGAGTACGGTGATGAAATCTCATGCCCAGGGCCTGAATCATTTCTTTGTCCAGAGTATGTACACTCTAATGCTCTCCGCCAGTTAGGGACTTAGTAGTCGTTTTGTTATCAGGTTGACTGTTGAAGTATCACAACGCTATGTTTAAGTATCCTTGTTTTACTTAGTAATGTTCCCAAAATGCAACAGTAGTGATGCTGTCCACTCAGATATGCCAAAGAGGAGCCAGAGACAGCCAGTTGGCCTGGAGGTCAAATCCCCCTAGTATTAACTACAACAATCAAGGCTTAACAAGACTGCGCACAAAGACCACTAGGGGGTGCACCAAGAAAGCAGAACAAAATGCGGAGACAAAGAAACAGGACAAAACTGTCAATGGAGGATATTGAGTTCAGAACCACACTTTTAAGGTCTCTCAAGAACTGTCTAGAAGCCGCCGATAAAGTTGTTGAGATCCTCAACAAATCTAATGAGACCCGCGATGTTATGATAAAGAACCAACTAGAAATTAAACATACACGGACTGAAATAACGAATATTATGCAGACTCCCAACAGCAGACCACCTCTGCTGTTGATTCTTTGCCACAAGAATCAAGTCAAAGATTCAAAATGTGAAGAAGCAAAAAACACCCAACTGGAAAAGCAAAATGAAAAAAGAATCCGAAAAT
>NW_006297224.1:2206235-2211757 GCF_000327345.1 Myotis davidii
ATAAAATATATCCATTCTCTTGATGTATAAAAAAAAAAAAGAGGAGCCAGAAAATGTGTCCTTTAAGTGAAAAGGCGAGCACAGTACATTGAGATATTTTAAGAGAGACCAACTTCACATAACTTTTACAGTCTATTGTTATAATTGTTCTATTTTATTAGTAGTTATTGATGTTAATCCTCTACTGTGCTTAATTTACAAATTAAAATGTATCATAGGTACATATGGATAGAAAAAAAAACATAATATACATAGGGCTCAGTATTATCAATAGTTTCAGTTCTTGGAATGTTTCTCCCATGAATAATGGGATACAACTGAACTCAATCAAAATGCACACAGGTGCATCAAAGGAAAAATTCAGTAATATTCACCATATATTGGTAGCAGTCCAAAACTGGAAACAACGAAAATACTAATCAATAATAAAATATTTAAATAAGCAAACACACCTACTAATATTATTCAGGAATGAAAATGAAAAAAAAAAGTTACACACACACACACAAAAAAACACACAGATAAGTGAAAGAAGTTAGATACATGGTGTTAATACAGTGTGATTTCATTTGCATAAACTTCACACTGGCAAAAATATTTCCAAGGTGAAGTCCTGACAGTGTATATATTTAGGGAGAAGAAAAGGGTTGAAATTGGGAGGGGGTCTGAGATGAAGAGCGGGTGAATTTAGGCTGCTGGTAAATGTCCCATTTCTTATGGCTGTTGAGTTTACACAAGGTTGCTAGCAATAAGTTATTAAACTACACACTTAGGACTTTTTCACTTTTCTGTATGTATGTTATACTTCGACAGCTTTTTTTAAGTACACAGACTCAAATAGAGGAAGTGATCACAAAACTGAAGTAGTCAATGTTAAGGCTTTTGTGATGGCAATTTGGACTCCAAGGACTTCCTAGAAAATCTAATCAGGTCGAGAATGTTTCCTCTAAGTGACATGGGATTTATATGTTATCCAATATTTTCTCTACATGCTTTTTATCTGTTTTTTTTTTCCATAGGTAAAAGAGATAAAGAAAGGAAACGGATATTTTGGAGTGTAAATACTGTGTAAGTCAAATGATAGATGCTTTACATGTTTGTTTTTTAATCATCAGAAAATACCATGGT
Source organism: Myotis davidii (assembly GCF_000327345.1). Classification (NCBI taxonomy): domain Eukaryota; kingdom Metazoa; phylum Chordata; class Mammalia; order Chiroptera; family Vespertilionidae; genus Myotis; species Myotis davidii. Next base: position 2,207,364 of record NW_006297224.1, read on the forward strand.
TCAGATTAAGAAATTGACTCATAAATGTTAAGTAACGTGCCTGAGGTCATATATCTGAAGGATATGTGTCCGAGGACATAGCTAGTATGGGTTAGAGTCTGATTTCATATAAACTACATACTTTGCACATGAAACTGACATGAGAAAAACCTGAACTTTACTGTCAAAGACCTGAACTTATGCTATTACCTCATCATATATACTTGTAGGACCCTGGAGCAAGATACTTAACCATCTGAACCTTGGTTTCCTTATTTCTGAAACAGTAAACTGGAGGTTACTACTGCCCCGCCCACATCCCCTTTACCACCCAGAGCACCCATCTCCCATCCGCAGTGAGCATGGGCTGACAAAGGCCCCCTTCATGTCCAGGGGTGGGCAAACTTTTTGACTCGAGGGCCACAATGGGTTCTTAAACTGGACCGGAGGGCTGGAACAAAAGCATGGATGGAGTGTTTGTGTGAACTAATATAAATTCAAAGTAAACATCATTACATAAAAGGGTACCGTCTTTTATTTCAATAGTTTTATTCATTTCAAACAGACCGGATCCGGCCCGCGGGCCGTAGTTTGCCCATGGCTGGGTTAGACTATTGCCCCTCCAGTGTTGTTCACACAGGAACCTCCCTCTGTCCCCAGAGATCTTTACCAGTGCCTGTTGGATACACAGGCTGGCTCATTGTATCTAGAGGTTCAACTTCGTGGTGCAGTTTGTGCTCAGAGCTTTCCAGAGACCTCTTTCTTGCTTTGCTTTTATTTCCTGTCCTGTCCTGCTTCCCTCACTCCCCTTCTCTAAGGGCACTTTCTCAGTAAACCCTTTGAAGAGAATCTCCCTCTTGGGCTTTGTTCTTAGATAACAAAAGCAAAATATATTCACTCAAATGTTATACAAATAAAATGAAATAAGCATATGAGAAATATTTTATTAACAATATTATAAAAGTCTAATATTAATACATGCAGAATTATATAAAAAGTAAAATTTATTATTGTTATTCCTTTTCTCTCAAATATCAAAACTACCACCTTTCAGGTACCTAGGGAACTTGTGTTCTCTCTTCTCTCTCACATGTCAAATCAAGAAATTAGTGAATGTTCTGATACTTGTGTCCCTCAGCTAATCAGTCAGTGTTGTGGCCTGAAGGTCGAGAAGTGTTCAAGAGAAGGAAGAGAACAAAACGGGTCTGGTCAGCTTGCCTTGGTCACAAGTGCTTCAACCTGGGTAAATACATTTTGCTAATCTAGAGGTATTCAATGTTTTTGCTCAAGTACCTCCTAAAAGAATGTTTGAATTATGTTTTTCCCAGTTTTTAGCTAACGTTTCATATTGATGTGTTAAGAGTGAAACATGATTGTAACTTCCAGCAAGTTGTATATTGCATTGGTGTGTTAAACATTTTTCATCAAAACATTAGCACATCTAATTTAACTTATTTAATTTAGTTAATGTCTGCCAAAGAATTTATTGCTAAAGCCAGTTCTTAACTGTGAAACCAATGATCTAAATTAGGCTTTTCTGCAAGAAGGAGAAACAAATCCGGATTTTGTTTTTCAATCAAAACAAACATGCAAATATATGTTCCCACCAGTTTGTCTCCTCTGAATTCTAAGATGTATACATAATGCGTCATTTTCAGGAGGTAAAGTCATGGAAGTTCAGAGTGGTAAGAAAGGAAACTGTCTTCTCCAATGTTTTCCCTGATTTGCCACCTTGGGGTGCCCTGCACTATCACTTCTCAAACTGTGTTTTTGTTGGGGCCCCGGAGGACTTCACATCCTGGGATAATGAACCATACTGATTTCAGACAAGTAAGGGCCTGGCAAAAGGGTCTGTGAAGTGAGAAAGAGGAAAGGAGGCATGGTCACTCACAAGACATTCTCTGACCATCGATTTTGAGAAAGAGTAAGTATGAGCTTTGAGGATCTGGAAAATTGTCCTCTGTAAAGTGCTCTGACCTGGGTAACCTCTGGAAAGCCTTCTTAGATTTTTGGGGCTATGCGTGTCACCCTCTTAGTCTCTGGGGCACCCCTTGTTCAGTCAGACACCTGTAGATAAGGGACCTCCACTGGTCTCTAACCAAGATTTCTCCCAGGAAGAGTCCACAGCTGAGAACATTTGTTCCTCTTGGTTTCCTATTGGTTGTTTATTATTATTATTATTAGAGGCCCAGTGGAAAAAATTTGTGCACTGGGGGAGTGTCCCTCAGCCCAGCCTGCACCCTCTCCAATCTGGGACCCCTTGGGGGATGTCCCTGTGGGATTGGGCCTAAACCGGCAGTTGGACATCCCCCTCACAATCTGGGACTACTGGCTCCCAACCGCTCGCCTGCCTGCCTGCCTCATTGCCCCTAACCACTTCTGCCTGCCAGCCTGATCACACCCTAACCACTCTCCTACCAGCCTGATCACCCTTCACTGCCCTCCCCTGCAGGTCTGGTCGCTCCCAACTGTCTTCCCCTGACAGCCCAATCGCCCCCAACTGCCCTCCCCTGCCATCCATCTTGTGAAAACATGGGGGTGGCCATCTTGTGCGAGGGCATGATGGTCAATTTGCATATTACCTCTTTATTATATAGGATTATTACTCTTTGGTGGCAGGTGCCTGAACTTCAACCGACTTCAGCACAAGACAGGAATAAATGATAAGAATCGTGGGGTCTCGCCGAAACCGGTTTGGCTCAGTGGATAGAGCGTCAGCCTGTGGACGTAAGGGTCCCAGGTTTGATTCCGGTCGAGGGCATGTACCTGGGTTGAGAGCACATCCCCAGTGGGGGATGTGCAGGAGGCAGCTGATCGATGTATCTCTCTCATCGATGTTTCTGGCTCTCTGTCTCTCTCCCTTCCTCTCTGTGAAAAATCAATAAAATATATTTTTAAAAAAAAGAATCGTGGGGTCTCAAAGACCCTAAGAGCAGAATGTAGTTGGGCCTCAGGAACGTAGTGGAATCAGGAAATGGAATTCCAACGATCTTTCTTCTTTTACTCCTGCTCTTCTCAGCATGTCTGATTCATGTTCTTTCTCTCTCTCTCTCTTTCTCTCTCTCTCTGTAGAAACCCTTTATTTGCTTTCCTGATAGGGCAGAATATCATGGTTGCTGAAAATGCCTTAGTATAAATATGACCCGTTTTCCAGAAAAAGACTGAACCCAACTCACGAGAGAAAGGAATCTTATAGAGGATGATAGGATCATGTGCCCAGTTCTGGTTCATGGAGAATCATGGGCATGAATCAGGTTTTAAATAAGGCCTCTGAACAAATAAAACTTCCAGCATAGATATAAAGAGAAAAAAAATAAACACCAAAAAAAAAAATTAAAGTAAGGAAAGAAAAAACATCCAGCATGCACGTGATGCCTTCCAAGGCCACCAATACCCGGGACAGAACTCACTCCACTCTAAGCTGAATCAATGGATTTTCTATCTTACAAATATTTCACATTAGTCTATCCACAAAGGGATTAAGTGCTATATTCTCAGACTTAAGAATTTCATACAATAGAAGGGACATTATTGGAGGATTAGAAATGGAGCAGGAGTGAGCCATCTGCCCATGTAACACCATCATACTTATTCCTAGGATGATAGTGGAGGTGGGAGAAGGAGACTAATTTGAAGTGCTATTGGAAGACAGGTGATTTTTTTAAAAAACTTCATACCTTCAATGAGGTAATCAGGTCATTTTCTGTCCACCACCCTCTATCCCTCACCCTTGCCTGGCTTCCTTTCCTTACCTGTCACTTGCCCTACTTTCCTTTGTTTTTTCCTGGGAACACTCTTCAATAAGTCACTATTATATGAATTTTTATTTCAGGGTATACATTTGGGGATTTCAACTTTAGATGCCTGCCCATTAGAATTACCTGAAAAGTTGGTTTATCTGAGCAAATAAAAATTCTTTGTCCAGGCCATGAGTAAGAAAAGCAAAGTGTATTTTTATCCTAGAAAAATAAGTTAGAAACTTTAGCTTTTTTTTATTACCTTTTTTCAAAATATATTTTTATACTAGAGGCCCGGTGCACAAAAATTTGTGCACTTGGGGGGTCTCTCAGCCCAGTCTGTGCCCTCTCACAGTATGGGACCCCTCGGGGAATGTCCACCTGCTGGCTTAGGCCCACTTTCTAGGGGGACAGGCCTAAGCTGGCAGTCAGACATCCCTCTGGCAGCCCAGGAGCCCTTGGGGAGTGTCCACTTGCCAGCAAGGTCCTGGCCTAAGCTGCAGTCAGACATCCTTAGCACTGCTGAGGAGGCGGGAGAGGCTCCCGCCATCACTGCTGTGCTGGCAGCCATCAGCCTGGCTTGTGGCTGAGCAGAGCTCCCCCATGTGGGAGCACACTGACAACCAGAGGGCAGCTCCTGCATTGAGCATCTACCCCCCCCCCCTCATTTGACCTGCT
>NW_006297224.1:2211999-2224351 GCF_000327345.1 Myotis davidii
TCTTGGGTTAATTTGCTCTGATTGGCTGGTGGGCATGGCTTGGGGCATAGCAAAGTTACACTCAATTTGCATGTTTCTCTTCTATTAGATTCGATATTTCGGAGAGGAAGGGAGAGGGAGAAAGAGATAGAAACATCAATGATGAGAGAGAATCATTGATTGGCTGCCTCCGGCACACCCTGTACTGGGAGGAAGGGGATCTAGCCCACAATCCTGGCACATGCCCTGACTGGGAATTGAACTGTGACCTCCTGGTTCATAGGTCAATGCTCAACCACTGAGCAACACCATCTGGGCTAGAAACTTTATCTTTAATGAATACATGATTTGTTCCTATATATCAGGATGTGTGTGTGTGTGTGTGTGTGTGTGTGTGTGTGTGTAAAGAGATTTAAGGAATTGACTCCTACTGTTGTAGGCTGGTGAATCTGACATCTGTACAGCAAGCAGGCTGGCTAGAAACTCAGGCAGGAGCTGATGCGATAGCCTTGACACAGAATTTCTTCTCCAGGAAACCTCACTTTGGGCTCTCAAGGCTTTCAACTAGTTGGATGAGGCCCATCCACATAATCAAGGGCAGTCTACTTACTTAAAGTCAGTTAACCACACCTACAAAACACCTTAAAAGATCCCTAGTTGGTTTGGCTCAGTGGATAGAGCATCAGCCTATGGACTGAAGGGTTCCAGGTTAGATTCCGGTCAAGGGCACATGCCTGGGTGGGGGCATGCCAGTAGGGGGCATGTAGGAGGCAGATGATTAATGATTCTTATCACTGATGTTTCTATCTCTCTCTCCCTCACCCTCACCCTCTCCCTTCCTCTCTGAAGTCAATAAAAATATATTTTTTAAAATACCTTGAAAGAAACACCTAGACCAGTGATTTTCAACCTTTTTCATCTCATGGCACACATAAACTAATGACTAAAATTCTGTGGCGCACCAAAAATTATATTTTCTGCCAATCTGACACACATACAAAAAGGAATATTTTTTACTCCCTCACACCGGATGGCTGTTGTCATTTTTTAATTTGACAAGCTAAGGGAAAAGAGGTTGGTGTCCCTGACTAAATATTCACATGTTACATGTTTTAAAAATTCTCGTGGCACACCTGCCATGGCATACCAGTTGAAAAATCACTGACCTAGACTAGTGTTTGCTTAAAAAATTGAATATTATAGGCTAGGCAGGTTGACACAATGGACTGCCCACCACACTGTAGGCCTAACATAATGAGAAGAAAACAATATGTTTTGCTGTGTCAAAATAGTACCAAAACATGGCACTTAGAGAAACTGCATAATAACAAGTATGTATATTATTAGTGAGCCCAGCTTCTGGCTGAGCGGCACTCCCATTGTGGGAGCGCACTGATCACCAGGGGCAGCCCCTGTGTTGAGCGTCTGCCCCCTGGTGGTCCAGTGTGTGTCATAGCAACCGGTTGTTCTGGTCATTCAGCTGTAAGGGTCGTTGGGCTTTTATAGATATAAATTTATATTAACTTATTATAAAAGGCAGTGACTCACAAAAATAAACTCTATACTACATGCTGTTTATATCTAGACATATTCCTATTTCTAGGTAATCTGCTTACATCTTTGAAAATTAAAAAGAACTTAGTGGTTCTAGCTGTGGCTAAGACACATGAAGAGGGCATTTTTCCTCTCCAGTTTGTATAATATTAATAAATGCCAAGTATTGCCCAATACTGCCCATCTACAGAGGCACTCGAATGCTGAGAGTGAGTGAAAAACTAAGCCTTGGCCTAAGACGAAGCTAGTAAGTTTTAAAAGAATTAGAGAAATCAGAAATCTGGTGTAGGGCTGCAGGGCCCCAGGGGAGATGTAGTAACATCAAAACCAGTCCAACTGGAATATATCCAATTAATTCCAGTAGAGGCCATGCAACAGGGATAGCAGAAGTTCATATCAGGAGCCACATATACAGGAGTATCTTGATATTTAAAACAGAAATATGACACATGCCCTAGTTACGGGGTGTAGCATGGAGTTCCCAAAGGGTTAAACAGGTTATTTAGAAATGCTGATTGGCATTATTACCCTCATAAAATGTTTGGTTTTCCCCTAATTTTGGACACTTGGGAACATCACATACCTTGGCCCCCCCTTGAAATTGGGTGTGGCCAAGTGAGGAGTCAGGCCAATACAACATGAGGGTAGTCATTCACGAGGTCATTTGTGGGCAGAAGCCCTTGATTGCTGGAGCTCAGCTCTCTGGAGCTCTCCTCTCCTACTGGGTGACTGAAAGCATGCACTCATATGGGTGCTGTATGGTCAGGGCAGGCTGCAATGCTGCGTCAGCACACAGAGAATGGTTGCCCTGGAGGGTGGCCCAGATGTGCAGAGGACTTCAAACGTTGTTAAATAATGATATTTTCCTGTTTTTCTTGTTTATAGCATAGCCTGCCTGGTAATGGCATGGAAATAGGCAAAAAGAATATTTAGTTAAATACCTCTAAAACTGACCAAGTGGTCAGAAGCATTCTCTCTCTCTCTCTCTCTCTCTCTCTCTCTCTCTCTCTCTCTCTCCCTACTGTTTGCTGTTTTTATTTTTATGCAGGGTATGCTATAGAGACAATTGGAATGGGCAATGAGGAAGCATAATTTAGTAATTTTTTGACTGAGGAAACTGATTTCTATAAGCACCAGAATTAGAAGTGTCACCTTTTGATAACTAGAGGACATGCTGCTCTTTTTATCTTTTGTATAATTTAGTGAGGGTCCTTTGGTTTGTAAGGAACATCACTATCAAACCAGCTCTAGAAAATAGGGTTTATTGTAAGGATATTGAAGGGTTCCCTTCCCTTCCCTTCCCTTCCCTTCCCTTCCCTTCCCTTCCCTTCCCTTCCCTTCTCTTTTCTCTTCTCAGTCCCTCTGGTCCAAATGTCTTCATCTGTTTACTCATCCTACATGTGAATCACTTGGTAGTGACCACCTTATTTCAAGCCTGCAAGACCCTTCATTCAAACAACCACCACCAACTTTCCTCTGGTTTTTATTATTATTTTTCTTTTTTTTGCGCGGGGGGGAGGGGGGGTCTCTGAAGTGTGTTTTATTTTATTGTACTTATTTATTTATTTTCCATCACCATTCATCCTTCTATGCCCTCTCCCACCTCCATTCTATCCCCTAGTCCCCGCAATTACCACATCCTCTGGATCTTTAGATCGCGCTCTTCCCAAAGGATGTCTGATTAGACTAGCTTACTTTTGCTAACGAGGTCAGGGAAGCTAAAGGTTGCTGGCCTTTAGGTATCCTCTCGATAGACGTTCAGTGACTCTGGTCCAATCCCTGTGATGGTAGCAGCTGAACTTGTGACCTGATGGTCACTCAACAGGTGACAGGGCATTTTATTTAGAAGAGGAGCCTGGGCCGGACGAGCACCCTACAGCTTATGTAGCACAATTCCCCCTCCTGCCTGGATTTCTTTGGTCTGGGCATCAGGGACACCCTGAGAGAGAAGAAGGTTTTTAAGGGGCTACTTCTAAACAACCAAAATCCAAAACCTTCCTGCCTGAAAATTGCTAATATCTGGCCTAACTTATCACCAGGGAATAATTAAGATGCTGCAAACAATAGAACCCTTTGTGTAGTTGGAGAGAGAGGCGTTATGAGTAATACTGTGCCTTCCCCTGGACTTACACACATAGTGATTCTTACACTGGGGATATGTGAGAGACACACCTCACGCTAACACTAAATTCCTGAGTTCCCATTCCACGTCTCATCCTGGAGGTCTGAGTCAACTCTTTTCACTCTATGAAAGTTGATTTTATAACGTAAAAAGAAACCTAAACATGAATTTTAATTTTTTTCCTAAAAGTTCTTTGAAATGCTTACTCCCCAGCTTTATTGAGACATAATTAACATATAACATCATATAATTCTAAGGTATAGAACATGATTCAATGTATGTTTATATTGCGAAACAATTAACACAGTAAGTTTAGTTAATATCCATAACCTCACACAGTTACAATTTTTTCCTTGTGACTAGAACTTTGAAGAACCTACTCTCTTAGCAACTTTCAACCATAGAAACAGTATTGTGAATGGTCGTCATCATGTTGTACATTTCATCCTCAGAGCTTATTTATCGTATAACTGGAAGTTTGTACCTCTTGTACACCTTCACTGAATTCCCCATACCCTTTTATTTTTTATTTTTTTAAATATATTTTATTGATTTTTTTACAGAGAGGAAGGGAGAGAGATAGAGAGTTAGAAACATCGGTGAGAGAGAAACATCGACCAGCGGCCTCCTGACACTCCCTACTAGGGATGTGCCCGCAACCCAGGTACGTGCCCTTGACCGGAATCGAACCTGGGACCTTTCAGTCCACAGGCCGACGCTCTATCCACTGAGCCAAACCGGTTTCGGCTCCCCATACCCTTTTAAATGCTTATTCCAACTATTGAGAAATGAGAAGAGTGAACTGAGCTTGCATCGTCAGTGAATATTCATTCTTGCAACAAACGTTTCATTACGCTCCTAGTATGTGCTGGGCTTATTACAGGCACCGGAGATTCAATTGGGAACAAAAGAAAGTCCCTGCTCTCAAGGACCACGTCATCTCGCTGCGGGGAGAGAGACAGACACATCACATACGTAGCACACCACCTACACACGTCATGTCAAGGGATTATAAATCTGAAAAGGGAGCTAAATCAGTGCGAAGAGGCAGAGTGATTCGGTGCTATTTTAGGCAGGGATAAAGACTGCTTTGTTCAGATCACCAGTGATCTCCCCGTTAGTCAAAACTAATAGTCATTTTACTTAACCCATCAGCATGGTTGACACTGCATCTGCTTGACCTCAGGACACCAGCATTTCCCCCCAGAAGCTGTTATTCGCAGTCAGCTTTGCGGGCCCTTCCTCTCCTCCTTACCCTCTAACTGAAATTAAGTACAACTAAGGTGCCTCGACTTCCCATTTTATACAACACCAGCCTGGCTCTCTTCTCTCACCTACCTACATGCCATCTCCACTTTCATGTATAATATGCTTCTCAGAGTTAACATACCTAAAACTTGTTTTAGATCATCTCCACAAATTCATGCACCTTGAAAGGAACTGTGGCTGCGATGGGCATAGGGGCGGGTCTCAGCCCATCCTCCGCTCCCCCCGCCTAGCCCCTCCTGCCATGGCCCCTGGTCCTCTGTCTGCAGCAGCCCCACTCCCACACGCTGACTGCGCAGAGCGATTGGGGCCGGTGCCAGCAGCCCTCAGGAGCAGCGGAAGATGGAGAAGCCCTCAGGGGCAATCGGGGCCAGCAGCTACCACTGGCACCCGCTGACGGCCCCAAGCAATTGGGACCAACGCCGGGCACTGGCAGCGGGTGCGAGCACCGGCTGGGGATGCTAACGGGGCAGGCACTGGCAGTGGGTGTGAGTGGCGGCTCTGGTGCCAGCAGCAAGTACAGGCAGTGCTATCACTGGCAGCGGGCGTGAGCAGTGGCTGCTGGCCTCGATTGACCCTCAGGAGCCGGGGGAGGTGGAGAAGCCCTGAGGGGTGATTGGGGCCGGCACCAGGCTATTAGTGCTGGCAGTGGGTACAAGTTGGGTACAAGGGGGGCCAGTGCCGGTAGAAGTTGTGAGTGCCAGGCGGGACTGTGGTGCATGGGAGCAAAGAATTTTCAGTAACCACCAGAGTCTCGCCCCCACCTCCCTGCCTTGGTCTGGTGCCCCCACTCACCTGCTACACCATCCTGCTGTGGCCAATGCCTGCCATGTTCCACGCACGCCCCTTGTGGTCAGTGCACGTCATAGTGACTGGTTGTTCGGTTGTTTCACTGTTTGGTCTGTTTGCATATTAGCCTTTTATCATATAGGGTAATACTCTCTTCAGTGGTCTTCCCATTTTATTCCTGCTTCCTTCCTACCACTACATCCAAAGTCAGTTCTTACAAAAGAGTGATCACTTTTTTAAAAACTTAAATCATATCATATTACTTTTCTAATGAAATAATTTGCATTTCACCTGAATAAAATTCAGAAATCTCTGAGGCTCTATGTGGTCTGACCTTTCACCATCTCCTGGAGTTCATCTTATACCACTTTCTCTAGTTCACTGTGCTCTGGCTACACTGGCCTCTTTTGACAGTTCTTAAAACTTCAGAATCTTACTTCAGGGCCTTTGTACATGCTGTTCCTTTAACCTAGAACACTCTTCTTGAGATAGCAGCTTAAATATCTCCCTCACTTCATTTGAATCTCCATTCAAATATCACCTTCTCAGACAGGTTTTCCCGACACAATTTGTCTACAATAGCAAGTAGCACCTCTTTGCCCATCACTTCTTTCTGTGCCCTTAACACTGTGCATTATTTAATGCTAATTGCTTAGTCCACCTGACATATTGGATGTGTGTTTGTGTGCGTAATTGTTTTCCATTCTTTTCTGAGCACTGAGAATCACTTTATTGCACACGTTTTAGGTGGTGGGGAGTCCTGGAGAGGGGAACACACAACAGGCTCTATTCAGGTGACAGGCTCAGGGGCTGGTGCTGGGGGGCATGATCCTGGGGCCTGGGGGAGGCCTGGATGGAGGTCGCAGCTGCTACCTCTGCTTTTGCTCCTGCTGGAGCCTGGCTCTGTTGGCCCTGGCCCGGCCGGAGTATCATCGTAGATGGCTGTGATGATCCGATCCTTCTGATCCTTTTCATCCATCAAGCTACTGTGCATCTTCTCCAGCTTCCTGAAGGCAGCGTAGTGCAGGCCAGTGCCTGCCAGCATGATAGGAGGCGGTATCCCAGTACCCTCTGGCCGTGTCTGTGCTGCTGCCGCCTCAACTCTGGTCCCTGATGCCTCCCACCATGAAACCGGGCCCAGCATTGTGCATTGGGAGATGCCCAGGAGCTGTGTGCTTGGTGAACAGACCGGGGATAGGCTATGGTTCCTAGAGACTTTGGGGGAGTTGATAGTGGTCATAGTTTGGGGGGCTCTGCTCCAGGTGGAGCGTTTGGCATGCTTCACTCAGCCCTACAAAGCAGCTGTGCGGGCTGGGTTCCCAGGGTGCAGTCAGCATGCAGCTCTTCATGCTAGGGTAAGAAAGGCTGTTTCACTTCTTCAGCGCTGGCACCAGGATGCACCCCCACCAGTTCATAGTAGTTGCTGGGGCCAGAACGCTGCCTGGTGGCCTCTACAGAGAGCCCAGTGGGAGGGCTGCGGGGCCTCAGCCCACTCAGGCACAGGGGCGGCACTGCAGCAGCGGGCAGCGGTGGGAGGAGTCCAGGAAGAAGATCACTTTGGGACCAGACTTCAAACACTCTGGGGGCTAAGGGAAGGCCTGGCCCCATAAGCTTGGGAAGGAACTGAAGCAGGCCCAGAGGACACCATGGCAGGTGGGGTCCCCTTGCTCAAGGTTAGACCCTCGTGTTCTGGGCCTATCTACTTATCTTGCCTCTAACTCTGGCCCTTCTCCACCCCGGCCTCAGTGTCTGAACAGCCAGCCGCTTGAATTATTCTTTTTTAATCATCTGTCTTTTATTGACTAGAATGGAAGGTTTACAAGTGAAGAGACTGTATTCTTTTTTTTTTTAAAATATATTTTATTGATTTTTTTACAGAGAAGAAGGGAGAGAGATAGAGAGTTAGAAACATCGATAAGAGGGAGACATCGATCAGCTGCCTCCTGCACATTCCCAGTGGGAGATGTGCAACCCAGGTACATGCCCTTGACCGGAATCGAACCTGGGACCCTCCAGTCCGTAGGCTGACGCTCTATCCACTGAGCCAAACCGGTCTCGGCGAGACTGTATTCTTTTTAAGTTATATTCCCACTGCCTGATGTGTTCAATTGAATATATGCTTCCAATAACCATCAATATGCAAAAAAAAAAACTTCACTAATTTGAAGTAAAGGGTAATATGATTAATTTGAGTGCAGGATTCTTTTTCAATAGAATATTTATTTTTAAATTCAGAACTGAAATATGAGATAAAGATACAAATATAAAAGCAAACATGAATGTTTATTAAATCCAAATAAATAATGGCCACCCAAATTTTATGTAAAATATATCCTCTTTATATTAAACTTAGCATATAATTCCATAAGTTATAGTTTGGTCCCTGATGGAAAAAGTAAAATTTATTCCTGAATACACTGGGTATAACATATTTTTATGTTCTTTGAGAAATAACTTTTCTAAATGAGTAAAATTGCCTTCTGAAAGAAAAAAAAAGGCTCAACAATATTTCAAGAGCAATCCAAAAGATAAGTAAAGACCCATTAGTTTAAACCTCAAATAATAAAATTTGTGATGACTAATATATTTCACAGAACCTCTACAGAGAAGAGGGTAGAACTTGACATGTTAGAAGTGGACATCAGGGGAATGAACTCTAAGATAATAAGTCAAATTTTTATAAACAGTCATGGCTCCACTAGGATTGGCTGTCTAGACTGCAGGTTCTCCAGCACAAAGCTCTACCAGCTCAGGTGAGAATAGGTCAGACATACTGTCTACCATCAACTACTCAGAACAAAGTACATCTCCCAGGAGAGTCAAAACCAGGAGAAGAGTCAAAATTCTTAATGTCAAAATGATAGTAAAGATATCCAAGTACCAAAAGAAAGTTCAACATTTCAAGAGCAGGTTATTCTCAAAACAAGATATAAAATACAATAACTTTAGTTCTTTTCTTGAAAAAAAATAATGCCTCTATTTTTTAAAAATAGACTTTTTATTGATTTGATAGAGGGAGAGAGAAACATCGATGTGAGTGCAACATCCATCACTGCCTCTACATGCACTTCACAGGGGACTGAGCCCACCACCCAGGCATGTACCCTGCCAACCAGGAACCAAACCAGCAACTCTTCGGTGCACAGGACAACACCCAATCAACTGAGCACTTAACAGCAAACTAAAATATTGTTCACTTAATATGATTTGCCCCCAAGGATGTAAGCTGTGACTTGCAGCATTTGACTACATAGATGACACCAAATCACCCCTATTTTCTTTTATTCCATACATTTATCTTCATAAATAGTTGTGAAGTCAATAGTAAAATTAGTGTGTGTTCTTCAATAGAAGAAGTTACTCCTTATACCTAAATTTTTGCAAAGATAATATGCATACAATTCTTGTATAACAAGACTTTGAGATCCTTGAATGAAAGGACTAAATCTTTGAGTTCCTAATCTATACATTTATGCATCATCTAGCACAGTACCTTGTACAGAACAGATGTTCAAAACACAACTGGTAAATGAATAATTCATTTACAAGAAGGCAAAGTTTGATGCTCATGTATTAAAAGAAATAAGAATATTTTTAGTCTGGTGGTTTTGTTATATAACAGAAAAAAATATGAATTTTACTTTGAAGTAGCATCTTAAATAGCTTTGTGTATTAATTTGATAATACTAGCTACCCTAGCAAGCATATCCTCAAATTTCAATGGAACAACACAATAAATGCTTATTTCTTCTTCATGTAAAGTCTGATGCATATTTTCATAGTGGGTGGGCTGTATTCCTCTATGTCAGGGGTCCTCAAACTTTTTAAACAGGGGGTCAGTTCACTGTCCCTCAGACAGTTGGAAGTTTGGACTATAGTTTTTGAACAAATTCCTATTCACACTGCACATATCTTATTTTGAAGTAAAAAGACATAACGGGAACAAATACAATATTTGTATTTGCATGTGGCCCGCGGGCCGTAGTTTGAGGACCCCTGCTCTATGTGGTAATCAAAGAAGTTAGCTCTTTCCATGTGGTGTTATGCCTTCCCCTGGGCCCTAGAAACCTCTTCATTCAGCTAAAGCAAGCATGTCCAACTCACAGTCTGCGGGCCACATGTCTCATTTATTTGGCCCGTGTTAGTCTTTGAGCTTGACATGCTTGAGCTAAAGGGTGGGAATGCACAGGCAATGAATATCTCCTGCTTAGCTGTTTTCGCTTGAAAGTGATGACACACGTTAGCCCACAGTTCATTGACCAGAATGAGACACATGGATCCACTTAGATGCAAGCAGGTGCAGGTCAGGAAATAGAATTCTTACCTGGGCACATGTTTCCCAGAGAAAAATGTACAAAAGAATGGGAAATAGAATTTTTTGGTAGACAGCAAGTTGTTTTTTGCCAAGTTTTATTCCCCCCCTCTTCATTTGTTTCTTTATAAGCAGAGGATATTGTTAAAGTCAGCATCCAGTAATAGCTTGAAAAATGTAGATCCCAAATATAAGGTAATCATATGCAAGTATAATATAATCATAGTCAGCCTGGCCAGTCTAATAAGATTTTTTAAAAATGCGGTATATTTGAAAAAAAAATCTGTATAAAAAGGATGATTTGGCTATTTCAGCAGGCCCAGTATGAGGATGTAGTTCCCAATTAACATGCTGTTGTCTAGTTTTCCTGAGAAGGGTCCAGTTTTGTTAAGATGTGTGTGTGTTACAGCAGTATGGAAGTATGAACATGCATTAAAGGTACCTGATGACAAATGTGTTGTAAAGTGACTATGATTCATAACCTCTTTTTCCCCACACATACCTCAGCTAGGAGGTGTCTTAGATTTGTAGAGGACTGAAGGGTGTGCCTCAAAGGTGTGCCTTTATTTCCTATCTGTTTCATATAACTTTCCTATGGTGCTGACATTTTAAGCCTTCTAATCTTAATTTAAAGGTGTTTTTCCTAAACCTGAAAAGTGAGTCTAAAAAATGGTGGAAACTGCAACATGTGGGAGAACATCATGGTCAAGGGGGTGAGAATCCCTGGACATGGTTTCCTAGTCTTTCCTCAAGCAGACCCTCTTCATCACCCACAGGTCTTGGCATCCCTGCCTGGCTCGGTGCCATCTGGCTAGGGACCAACTTCCCAAATTTACCTTAGCAACTAGCTCTGCCCATGCTTAGGAGGCTGCTCTCAACAACCCCTTCCTGAGATGATACAGTGGCCTCTCAGAGCTCATATTTTTATGACAGTTCTATTGGACTCTAGGCTTTATTGAGGGCAAAAACTATCCCTGTCCACCCCTCTCCCTCCCACACACACATAAATTACCTACCACAGTGTCTGGCATATAAAAGAACAACACATATTTATTTAACACACTGTCTACCTAATTACCGAGCACTATCCTGGGTTGTGAATTGGGCAGCAGAATCCTGGAGCCAGAGGGACACGCCCTGCATGGTCTCCTGTCCAGCTAGCAGGCCTCCACAGAGGCTTACCTGCTTTCTCCAGTAAGTTCCGACTCCTTGCAGGCCAAACTGTTCAAGTCATACGCCAGCACCATCAGTCAGTTCCTAAAACTTATTTGCAAGTTTGAACTTTAATGTAATCCCTGTCCCCCAAACACTCTGGCTCTATCTTCTAGCTCCCTAAGTATTTTATTAGGCCTTTTACTAGGCTCATGGTCCTTTTCAAGAAATAGGCAAAAGTTGATAATGGTGGAATTTGGAAAGAAAACAGGAAGGATGCAGAGTGGGAAATTCACTTAGTTCTCTTGATTATTCCCTAAGAAACTCCAGCCTCCTTGCCAGGCCTTGGTGCTGAACTGAGGCTGGTGGGACAGAGGTGCGGAGTGACCTGCTGGCAGAGGGAGACCCTCAATCCTTATTCTGGGGCAGGTAGATCGGGAAGGAACGTTTGGACCACTGTCACCTCGGGCCTCTGCCCTGAATTATCTTCTTTTCCTTCCAACTGGAGGCACTCATAGTGTGGACCCTCCTAGGGCTCCAAGGCCCTGCGAGTATGGGTAGCGGTAGCATCGGATGGTTGACAGGCAACTGGCCAGAGCAGGGAAGGGAGGTGTGTCACAGGCAGCCTGACCAGTGGCTTGCCTGAGCAAACAGGGAAAAGGCGACCCTCTCCGGGTGTCTCTCCTGCCCCCTCATGCCCCCCAGACACCTGCAGGATCTCAGAGTGTCCCCGGTGACTCAGAGTTGTCCGGGGTCATTTTGACTCCTGTCCCGATCTTCCTTGTGCTGAGCTCCCGCGTCCCACGTCGCTCAGCACATCCGGCCACGTCCTCTGCCCGAGACGCTGGGTGGCACCTCTCCCCGGACCCCCGGACCCGCCAAGGCGTGGAAGTCAATGTTAGCAAGCAACACGTCGCCTGCAAAAAGGGCTGCATAGCTAAAACAGCTGTATAGCCATCACCAGAGGAGCCCGGCTCCCCAAGGTAAGGTGTTTATTCGCGGACGTTTTGGCGATCCTGCCTGGACAGCCGTGGCAGCCACAGCAACTGCGCCCCGCGCCCAGCCCTCCTCCGCCCTCTCTCGCCTCTCATCCCTTCCCTCCGCTCCCCGCCTCCTCCCTCCGCGCCCTCTCCGGAGCCACGCACACACCCGGAGACACTACTCACACTGTGGCTTAA
>NW_006297224.1:2226106-2229052 GCF_000327345.1 Myotis davidii
TCGCCACCCTCCGCCTATCCCCGCCGACCTGTCATTGCTCTCGAACGGTTCCCCTCGGAGCACACCCCCCTGTTGGTGAACTCGCCTCGCTCGCTTCCCCTGTGTCCGTCACCCTTTTTTAAGGGGCTCTTTGAGTCTCCCAGAGCCCGGGATCGTCTACTTCTGGCGGAGATGGCGCTGAGGTTTCTGGCAAAGAGAAGCTGGGATGCGTGGGGCTGGGAGGAAGGAGAGAGGCAGTGGTCTCCTCTGTCGCACGGGGGAATCCACCGCCCTTGTATTCCGTGGTGGAGTCGGGGAGGAACCATCCTGGGAAGCCTGGAAGGATGATACAACATAGCAGAACCTCCAGGATTAAGTAGTATCCCTCATGCCTGGGGTCAGAATGCAGAGCAAAGCAGGGCTGGGCGTGGGCTAGGCGCAGAGCGGGCCTCTGAAATTGGAAACAAGGCTGGCCGGTGAAGAGAGAGAGAGAGAATGAGAACAGGGCCAGAGCTTGCAAGTAGTGAAGGCAATAAAGTCATTTGCATAATGAGCCCGTAGGTGAAGTTCCCCAGCAGCCTAAAGACCATTAAATCAGAATTCATTTGGGGCTTCGGAACTGTTCCTTGCTTCATTCAGGTTTGCTCAGTTCTGAAAGTTATGTGTATGTGTTTTCTTGCTTATGGGGGAAATTGTGGTTTCCTTGATAAGAAAAAGAATAAAACACCTTATTTTGTTTTGGTTATATTAAAATCATCCCTGCTTCAATGTAGTATTCATAGACCCATCAAAATAAGAAGGAAATTTCTGAAAAAAATGACTGGAAATGGGATTACAGATGCACAGCTATTCTTTCTGCAGGCATGGATCCTCCTGTAAACAGTCGATTCAAATTCATTCAAAGAAGTATTGTTTGTTTTGAGACTTTCTGTTGACATTTAAAACAATTAAGACCTTTTGCTAAAATATCAAAGAATAACAAATATCTCCCCAATGTGTGAGGTTTAGATGTAACTCCAATGTGTATGTTAAGATTATCTAGTTTCAAACAATTAATGTAAAGCTTGCAATTCAAAGGATAGCAGTAAACGTGTCAGCAATGAAATAACTACTTATGTGCAAACACATCGATTACATTCCCTGTTTTAAATCACAAAGTGTGGATTCTAAATGTAAATGTAAAATTGTCATCAAGTGACGGATGCAAAAAATAATTGTTTATACATTCTGGCTTGATGATTTTACCAGTTAATGTTGAAGAGCCCATTCAACCATTCTGTGGCTGTTTTGCCTTACTTTTCTTCCCAATGCTATAATATATATACAGCATGTCCCCCCAAAATGGATACACGCTTGGAGATTGTAAAGTCAGTGTTTTTTTAACATATGGTTCATTTTCAAAATTTAAAAGGATCTACAGAAGTGAGTGTGTATGCATCTTTGGTATATTATAAATGGAGCTTTTCATCATAAGTACACCAATCCATAATTCCAAAAGCTTGGTCTATATACTATTATAGAACTACAGGGCAAATGTGGTTAATTAACACAAAATAGAAAAGTTAATTTTACATTTGTTTTGATAGTCCTCTTGATGTGAAGTTCTGAATGCGAAATTTTATTTAAAGAAAAAAGTTTTATTGGCGAATCCTGGTTTTTAAGGTGGACACACTGCCACTGTTTATCTTATGCTTTCTTACAGACTGTATGTTATTGGCTTAAAAGCCATTAGCAAATGTTGGGTTCAACATTTTGTCATAAATATGATTTTTATGGTTAATTATTTGAGATAATACTCTGTTTTGATGATCACTATGAAATAGCAGTTCCTGTTGAATATGTATATAGATGCTTGGTGAGTACAGAGTACATGTATAATGCATGGAGAACATAACCTAACAATTTTTCATATTTATAAAAATTACATAAGACAGTTTACAAAACCATGACTTCACTCTAAATTTTGCTAGAACTTCATCTTAGTGCTCTGAGATTGACTTATTCTTTAATGCAGGAAAGGGGTTATCTTTGAGGAAATTTCTGTGCTCCTTAAGCTTTATTTCCTTGTTCCAAATGCAGTTAGAGGTATTTGCTTACATAGAGAAAGAAGAGGTATTTGGATCATTATTACCATGGTGTGCCATGGCATTTGTTTATAGTTACCTTCATTAGTGTGAGCTGGTTTTTGTTGTGTAACAAATTGCTATTTACAAATAAAGCTCTGCTTGTGGTTGTTTGTAGTAGTATGATTTTCTTGACTTGTACTTCCAGAATGCAACTTTAGAAAAATAGGTTGAATTTAAGTTTCAGCTGTGTTTTTTCAGGTTTGCAGCACCTTTTCGAGTGTGTTCAGAGACCCTTCCTTATCTGTGTTCTAAACCTTAGGAATGAAAGGAAATGGATGCAGCATTAGAGATGAAAAGCATTCATTTAGATTACCTTGGAAAAGTTACTTCATTTAGCAAAACTAGATGTTTCATTTAGATTGTTCTTGGATTAAAATAAGAACAGGAAAGTATAAAAATTCAGAGAAAACATCTTGGTAATGACATTTTTGGAAATTAGAATAACGTGATCCATTTTTTACATTTTTAAAAAAGAAACATCCTATATAATAAAAGGCTAATATGCAAATCGACTGAACAGCAGAATGACCGGTTGCTATGACCTGCACTGACCACCAGGGGGTAGATGCTCAACACAGGAGCTGTCTCCTGGTGGTCAGTGCACTCACAGGGGGAGCACCTGCTCAGCCAGAAGCCGGGCTCATCGCTGGTGAGTGCAGCGGCGGTGTGGGAGCGCTAAGGATGTCCAACTGACCCTGAGGGCTCCTAGTCCGGACTGCGAGAGGGCGCAGGCTAGGCTGAGGGACCACCCTGAGAGCACAAATTTTGTGCGCTGGGCCTCTAGTTGCATAGTATAAGGTGAAAGATAGAGGGCATTAAATAGAAGAATAACTACTCTTTC
>NW_006297224.1:2229103-2260390 GCF_000327345.1 Myotis davidii
TAGTCTGGCTTTTCTCTGTAGTGATGCTGCACAGGCATTTTTTCAAACTTTAGCTTCTCTTCACTGTTCCCTGCCTGATCCTGCCTTTAACGCTTAGTCTGGCCCTAACATTCCCTGCTAGCTGTAGAACTTTGCTACATGACAGTTCAATACTTGGAGGAAATGAAACAGTATGTGATGAGTGCACTGCTTTGTTTCATCTGTTGCTCTTCCCTCTGTTCCCACGTATTTATGCATTCATTGGTTGCATGTTGTATGTGCCCTGATTGGAGATTGAACCCGTAACTTTGGCATATTGGTATGATGCTCTAACCAACTGAGCTACCTGGCTAGGGCACCACTTTTTTTAAAATATAGTCATCAGGTGGGCACTGAAATAGATTTCAGTTTGTAAATTAAGTCTTTCATTTTGACATTTTCAGCATTTTTAACCCATTTTATTCTATAATATTTTATCTGCTGTATTCATAAGGCTATATTAATTGATAAGCTATCAATTATATTTCACATAGAGAGTCAATACATTTCATATTCCTCCATGGTGAGGTGTTTGGAATAATATCTTAAATAGGTGGACTATTGACTGGAGGATTTAGACGTATTCCTGGGAGCTCAAATCAATTTTATAAATGTACACGGAGGTAGCTGAAGTCAGGTATTAAAAAAAATACCGAGGAAGCAGCAATCAGTTATTACAATGCTGTGTTTTTGGAATTTGATGGGTTCTTATTGATACCATCATAGAGAGGAATAGAACTTGGTGTTTTTCTTCTTTTTATTCCCCTAATCCATGCATTTGCCTCACAGCAAAATATATTATGGCTCTAATTTAAAATATGGTCTGTCTGACTTTCTATGAACTTACTCCTATCTCTTGCAACTGGAAATTCTGCACATGCCTGCCAAGAGCAAAACAAACAAATGGATATCAGAGATTTATGTTAATAGTTGCCTTCAGATTATGACATACACCTTACAGTGTTGTCAATTTCAGGTACTTTCTACAGTTTTGAAACTAGAAGAATGATGGTTGATGATCCAAGACAGAATTTTATTCATATGGAGTTAAACTACAACCCCAGTTTTTCTTTTTTGCGGGAGGAACTACTACTTCTGATATGAAATGTTTAGTTGTCTTTAATAGGTAGCATTGGAATG
Source organism: Myotis davidii (assembly GCF_000327345.1). Classification (NCBI taxonomy): domain Eukaryota; kingdom Metazoa; phylum Chordata; class Mammalia; order Chiroptera; family Vespertilionidae; genus Myotis; species Myotis davidii. The sequence goes on from NW_006297224.1 coordinate 2,230,262, forward strand.
TTTTGGAAATTCTAGTATGTCAGTGTCTAAACTATGTCTCCCAGGTTGCTGCATAAACTTGGAAGTTATATAACATTTTTTGTTAATGTGTGTATTCAAAATTTTCATTTTGGAAGTATGGTCATTGAACCAGTGATGCCTAGCTCCATGCCTTGCTAATTCACTGGATAAATTCTTACTGAATGATCTGGACATTACAAAATTCTCACCTGTCTCCTGAAGCAATACGTGGAGAAAAATTACTTGTTTATTTTGAGTATATTACGTTAAGTTATGATTCTTTGTAAATGGTTTTATATGGTGACTAGTTAATTGTTTCCTTCTCCAGCCATATTTGGGAATGGAGTATAAGGAGACCTTAAAAAGGTGGCACAATGAGATTGAGAGCAGTTTTGTTATTTAGTCGTTTGGACTGGCTTTGTGCCAGCTGAGTTTAAAAGGCTGAATCCTTTTCAACTTATATTAATTTGAACTTGAAAGCTTCTTTCAATTTTGTTTGTATTTCTCCTTAGGCTGATCAATATTTGACGAACAGAAAAAGATATGTTAATCACTCAACGTTTGATTTATTGTTTTTTTTTATGTATTTTAATTATTGTCCAGACTTGGACTTGAAGAGAAAATGACCTGGCAAATTTCATGAAAAAAACACACACAAACTAAAACAAATGAAACCCTCTTCCATTGTTTATGTCTCAATTTATCATTTTCTGTAATGCTTTTGTAATCCAGAAATGAGCCTTCTCCAACACAACCTCCTGGCCCCCAAACATAATTAGATGCTATCCAGCAGGAAGATATATGGGCTATGGCAAGTTAAAAGAAAGTGGCACCAATTCTGCTGACACATTATATTCTCCTAAGTGGGCTTTAAGCTATCCCTGGATATTTGTTTTTAAACATCGTTTAAGCTATTTCATTTTATCAAATTAAAAGCACAATACATTCTCTTAGAATGACAGAATGAACCTGAGTCAGGACTTCAAGTTTGTGTTATTCTTCTTGTTATTATTTTTGCTTTTTACAAAAGAATCACAAGTGGTTTTGTGCAAGTATGTGTTTGTGTGTGTGTGTATGTGTGTGTGCGCACGCGTGTGCACAAATTAAACCTGACATTGTGGGTCTGTTATGAATATTTAATGCTAATAAATTAAAGTACACAGATACCTGCTCTGTGTGGGTCTGATTATTTGCATGATAACAGTTTTCATTATTTAATTCTCATTATTCAAGCTGTTCAAATGTCACCTCCTCTGGAACTCACATCTCTTGATACCTTCAATTGGAGTAAAGGGACTCAGCTTCTTCATTCTCACAGCAGACACCCTGAATAGAGCATGTTGCTGGGACTATTTGTTTACCTTTCTGTCCCCCGCCCCTTCCCCCTAGGAAGTGGAGAGCTCAGGAGAGTGGGGCCTGGTTCCATTTATCTTCAGCACTGTAGAATAGGCATTTTTTTGGAAAATTCTTGGTGGATATGTTTTATTGGTTTTAGAGAGAGAGGAAAGGAGGATGGGCAGAGAGAACAAAACATCAGTGTGAGAGAAACATCAATTGTTTACTAGGGATCCAACCAAAAAGCCTTTTGGTGTATGGGGTGATGCTCCAACCAACTGACCCACTGGGCCAGGGCTGTAGAATAGGCACTTGATACATGGTTGTTAAATGAATGAAATACCAGATGCAAGAATAAGGGATTTAAATTTCTCAATTATTGGGTTCTTTTCTATTTTGAAATTTTGTAGAATTTAAATCATGGGCAGATCACAAACATCTGATGGGTTTCTTGATTTGTAAGTGCCAATCCTATAGAAGAATTTTTCCCCACGAGTTTTGAAATGCTCTGGTCATTATTTGAAATTGTTTTTTTGCCAGCCTGCCGAAGCACACCTAGCAGGGGTGACTTACACAGGGAGTGCTTGGTTTCCAGTGGGTCAGTGTCAGTTATAGGGTGTCAGTCAGAGGTGGGCGATGCTTTTTTTCTCTGTAAGACTTGTGATGATTCCAGGTTGGGTGGAGGAGTGGGGGTTCGGGGGTGTAACTATTATGAAAAGCATCTGGGAGACCCAGATTGACTTTCACAGTTATATCACTTACTTAGAGAAATGTGCAAATGAATAAAAGTCAATGCATTCAGGAATCAGAACAGAGATGTAAAACATACTGCAGGTGCAGATATTAGGTGTCTGCGTAACACAAACAAAAAAGTCTTCAGGCCCATCACGTGATTTCAGGCTGCCTGTGAGTCAGCTCCCTGGATAGCATGTCTACATGGTGAATGTTTTGAGAAAAGCCAGCCTTGGGTGACATCAACAGGGAGGCAGTATGCTGAGGCAGTATGCTGCTCTTAGCTCTATTCTCACCGAAGACCATTGGAGCTACACTGGCCCAGACTTGCTCATATGGCCCCCATTAAAGTAGGCCAGCCAGGGCTTTCCAAGCTCTGGTTTATGGGCCAGGATTTAATCTGTCTTCCTAACGCAGAAATACTTTTCTTTCAGGGAGTTGAAGACTATGTTAATTTATGTTAATTTGCATTTAGCAGCCTGGAGGGAATCTCTCTGTAGCCCTCACCTACGATCAAAATTCTATTTCAGCGCTCTGTCTCATTCCACATGCACTTCCAGATATGGATGTGGAAAATTCAGAGTATGTTAAAAAATAAGAATCCGCTCACCCAGTGATTAAAGGACTTCAAAATTGCAAAGGCAACTGAGAGATTATTCAGTCCTAAAAGGTAAAGGTTGAGTGGTAATTTAAATATGGATTTCAAGTATTAAAAAGTACCTTTCACAGTGGATCACACTCAGATGTTGTCCATCACCACTATCAACTGAATAAGAGAAAACACTATTGGGATGCATCAGAGATTTAGGTGATTTTGTTGTTGTTGTTTTTAGATCAATCAGTGACAGCACTGGTGTGAATTATGAGGATCTTCTGAATGGAGAGAATAAATGAGTCTAATTTATTTGGATTGTAAATGTAATCTAAATCTAAATTTATGAAATTTTCAATTAGGAAGAACCTTTTGTCTGAGCCTAAGCAAAACAAACAAATCAGACTGTTAGAATTGGAAGGTGCACCGGACGTCTAGCTGGGGCCATACCAAGTAGGGAACCTCTGTCCCGCCTCCCTGATGGATGGTAATTCTGCTGCAGCCTGGACACATTTAGTGGGAAGAATTCCTTGCTTTCTAAGACTTCCTGCTTCATCATGGCCATTTCTGCTTGCCAGAATGTTTCCTTAGGCTTGACCTCCATCCGATGCTCTGAAGTACACATGTATTGTTCCTCGCATGGCTCTGTAGAGTTCCATAAAACGAGCTCTGTGTTTTCCACAGGAAAGCTTATTGGATAGTAACAACCTTAACTATCATGTTTTTAAATCTTCTAGCTCTTCTCCACATGGCATGGTTTCTGGGTCCTTTGTCATCCCAGCAGCCTTCCTTTAACACCATGTCACATTGTCAGGGTCTCTTGAAAATGGAGAAGGGAGCAAAGTTTCATCTTGGCTTGCCTCCTTCTGTGGAACCTTTAGCACCTTGGACTTGGGTGCTTCGGTGGGTGCTCTTGCTTTGCCCTTCTGTGTCCTCGTGCAAGCCCCTACACTTCCCGGAACTCACGCTCTTTGCTGGTGGGCCCAATCTCGAGTTCTTCCCAGGATGTCCCTTGGAGGACTGCCACTGTCCTCATGCCATACCTTTCCTCCGCATGCCCTTCCCAATGAAATTCCATTCAGTTGTGTCTTCTCCAGTTCCTCTGCAGCTTTCAGGTGTCAAATACCTCATCTGCTCTATATGTAGGAACCTTCCAGAAAACCTGGATAGCAGATGCATTTTAACTGATTTTCTAGAGGCCGTTGGCTTTCATTTTGCTTGCTTCTATTTGTAATACAGGCAGGTAATAAAGATAGCATGAACTGTGGTGGTGTTAGTAGGGTAATGAGGACCGGCCAGTTCCTTTGTTGTACTTTTCAGATCACACCATGAAGGCAGCTCAGCACCAGCTCTTGACCAGAGCTGAACCTGCCTCTCCTGCCTGCTCTTACTTCTGGCACCCAGTCTGTGAAGGTTGTTGATAAACAGCTCCTAAGGCCATTGAATTTGGCTAACCCAGTGAGTTCAATTGTAATTTGATAACAAGCTTAAGTTTCACTGAGGCCTACAAGAGGTCAGTGGCTTCCAACTGTGGTGTCACAACACATTTCTGTGTTACACTCAGCTGTGAGGCATTAACAGATACTGATAAGGCACAGAAGTTTGCAAATGACTTATTTTACAGTAAAATATCTGTGTATGAACTGGGATGGATTCATGGTCAACCCCCAAATTTTACTTTTCACTTGCATTCTGATGGGTGTTCTCCTGCAGGAGAGAAAGGAATGAAGCTGCAGCTGTCAGGGTGGGCATTTTGCATAACTTATCTTTCTCATCTTATTGATACGCCTTTAATCATGGTATAATTATACATTCTTGTAATCTGTGTCAGCGTTTGCCTTATTTCCGTGAGCATTTTTAAATATAGCTTATTAGAATCTGGATTCAAACGTGCTAGTATTGGGTGCAAGTGAATGTTATGTCATGTGCATCTTTTTTTTCTTAAAGGTATTTCTAATATTTTTTAAATATATTTTATTGATTTTTTACAGAGAGGAAGGGAGAGGGATAGAGAGTTAGAAACATCGATGAGAGAGAAACATCGATTAGCCGCCTCCCGCACATCTCCCACTGGGGATGTGCCCGCAACCCAGGTACATGCCCCTGACGGGAATCGAACCTGGGACCCCCTAGTCCGCAGGCCGACGCTCTATCCACTGAGCCAAACCGGTTTTGGCATGTCATGTGCATCTTGATGAGGGAGAAAAAAAGGCTGTGACCGAAGATTAGAGAATACACTTGTGCTAGCCAGATCTATAGATTGACTAGGTCTTGAAATGTAAAAGTAAGGACCTCTGGCGAGATTTCAAACTACCCCATGAAACCTTTTTTTCTTAAACATCTCCTAGGGGCCATGCCCAAAATTCCAAGATTAATTTTTTACTTAGGATAAAATTGGCTACCTTTAATAGAAGTTTCTAAAGTAAGTGATCTGTAAAAAATAATTCAGTGAATTGACTAAAGTTTTCACTTTGCCTTTGGGTGGTACTGTATCTAGGAAAAAAAATCTGTATTTCCGGAGCTTTTTTGAAAGTGAAATTTGATGTCACCTTTTAAATCCATAGTAAAGATAAATTAAAAAAATCCATAACCCATGCCTCTTACAAGTATCACTCAATTTTCTATACTGTTCCCCTCAAGTCTGATATAATTGTAATATTCCAGCTAGTAAATGGATTACATATCTTATTTTTGAGTATTAAATGGCTGTTAAAAATATTATTTCCTTCATTTATCTGTCATTTATCCTTCCATCCTATTCATGAGTGCATCATAGTTTTACTGCCCACTGTTTGCGTGGCTCTGTGCTATTTTCTTGGGGCTTAAAATAAAATAGGCACTTTTTAAAGATTACTGTCCAGCATGGGGGATGAAAGAAAATAACAATGTAAGTTGTAATTATTTTAATAGCACAAGATGCAACATGCTGTGGTGTGCAGAATAGGGAATGATTAGCTGTCATCGTAGACTGTACTTTCATTTTTGTCTTTTTGCAAAAGTAGGTGGAACTAATATTAATTTTTTTAGTGTGACATATATATGTGTATATATGTGTATATATATGTATATATATATGTATATGGACGTTGTTAGGATGTGGGCTTATTTTTAAATGAAAGTGGCATAAAAAGTGCTGCAAGAGGAGTGATAGGCATGTTTATCTGGGTTTCTGTGGCTATTATAATTTATCTGTGAGCTTGGTGTATGATAGAATCATGGGCTCCTGAAAGTAGAAGCGACTTTAAAAGTCAGCTAGTTCAGCTAGCTTCCAAAATACGTTAAATCAGCGGTTACCAACTGTGGGTTGTGACCCCTTTGGGGATCGAACGACCCTTTCACAGGGGTCGCCTAAGACCATCGGAAAACACATATATAATTACATATTGTTTTTGTGATTAATCACTATGCTTTAATTATGTTCAATTTGTAACAATGAAAATACATCCTGCATATCAGATATTTACATTTCAATTCATAATAGTAGCAAAATTACAGTTATGAAGTAGTAACGAAAATAATTTTATGGTTGGGGTCACCACAACATGAGAAACTGTATTAATGGGTTGTGGCATTAGGAAGGTTGAGAACCACTGGGTTAAATGGTTAACAAGCTCTTCCCGACCCCCACCCCTCAGTGTCTCCACTGATCTAGAAGCAGCATCAGAGTGTGGAAAGACCATTGGTTTACAGTTTGACAAAACATGCATTTAAATCCTGCTTTCTCCATTTGCCAGTTGAGTGTTCATGGGACAGTCATGTAACCACCCTGTGTCCATTTTTCCTACTGCAAACTGGAAATGACAATAAGTGTTATCATTGCAAGGTTGTTGTAACCCTGAGAGGGCTCATAAAGAGCTCTCGATGCATGTTAGGTATTATTATTTCACTAAAGGCCCAGTGCATGAAATTTGTACGCGGTTAGAGTCCCTGCGCCTGGCTGGCAATCAGGGCTGATCGGGCCCTTCCTTCCCTGGGCTGCCAGCCACTGTCCAGGGCCTTCCTTCATTCCGCACCACCCCCTGGTGGTCAGTGCACATCATAGTAAGCAGTCGAACTCCTGAGGGGACAATTTGCATATTAGCCTTTTATTATATAGGATTATTGGTAGCTCCTTTGAAAGCACAGCTTTCTGCTTCTAGAAGTAACCTGCATTAAAGTAAATAGGTTCGAATCTCCTACACACTGTCAAATCCATTGTAGTTTGGGGGCCTCTATCATTCTTCTGATAACAGCTTGGCAACAGTCACCAGTGACTGTTTATCTGTTGCTTTCTATGATATGTAACATGAGGGGCCACCTCTTTCTTCTTGAAACATTGCCCTCATTGGCTTTCCTGGATTTCCTCTTTCTCTGACTACTTTTTTCCCCAGCTCTTCTTGACTGAGTCCTAAATGTGGATGTTCCTTTATCCCTTTACAAGTTTGTTCAGGCAACTTTATGTCCTTATACTCATAGGATTGACTGTTGCTTATAGGCTGATGATAAACACATCTGTATTTGCAACCTAGTCTTTTTTCTAGAGCTTTCTCTCAAGCCTTGTATACAGTAGTTGCTATGGACAGGCATGGTCAGTATAAAGTGGGGTATTTGTTCTCATGTGTTTCCTGTCGTGGGTGATGTTACAGCTAGCAATGCAGTTAGTTAAACCTGTGGTGCAGTTCAGGTCTTTTAAATACTTCACCTAGTGCCGTGGTCGGCAAACTGCAGCTTGGGAGCCTCATGCGGCTTTTTGGCCCCTTGAGTGTGGCTCTTCCACAAAATACCACATGCAGGCGCGCGTACAGTGCGATTGAAACTTCGTGGCCCATGCGCAGAAGTTGGTTTTTGGCCTGGGCGAGTCTATTTTGAAGAAGTACTGTTGATATTTGGCTCTGTTGACTAATGAGTTTGCCGAGCACTAATAGTGCAATAGTAGCCTCCCAATATAGAGTATTTGCTTTCAAGTTTGTCCCCTCCCATATTGTCACTAGAGTGATCATTTCAAGATGAACATCTGATTGTGCTGATCCCATATTTGGTGGTTGACCCATTTTTTAAATTGGTTTGTGGGAACTCTATATATATTATAGAATTAACCTATATTGCATGACTTTTGAAAATGCATACAATATGGCATATTTTACATTGTATTTAATTTAAGTCTCTATAACAGTGTAAATTCTTGAGGGCAGGGAGAACATTTTTTATTCATATGTGTACTCTGAATGCTTCTCTCTACTTATAGAAAGTTGATTGAACTTAAACTATTTAAAAATCCCAAAGCTACCTTGCATGGCTTCATTTTGCTTTACTACTCCATGGAACACTCTTGCTTATTATTGGGTCCTCATCTGTGTAAAACTTCTCTGATCCCCTCAGGCACAGCTATCTGCACTACTTCATGTACTTGGTATATTCATGTATCACAAACATTTGCAACAAAATGTTCTCTTTAACCTTGAAGTCATCCAGAACAAGGGCTCATCTGCTTCATCTTCCCAGTGCTTAGATGCCTAGCATGTAATTAATCATGTGTTTTGTCACCTCACCACCCCGCCAACAAACAAATTGACTGTAAAAGATATACTTGTTCATCACAAAAGTATGATGATGTTTGTACTTGTTTGTTTACCCCCCTCCAGCATATACATTTTATTAATGTAGGCAAGTTGAATTGCTTTTTCTAGTAACCTTGATGTGTTGAATACCTGACCTTCTCATCTCCCTCCCCAGGAATTTTCATGTAAACTTATAAGCTAGGTCTCCTTCACTCTGGATTTTGTAATTATTTTATACAATTCGAAGCACAAAATTTAAAGGGCCACCTTAATTTGATTTAATCATGCTTACCTCATTTTCTGATTCTAGCCTTTGTAGATCTTTTTAAACATCTGAATTTTTCTCTCTTCTTTTTAGTTATTTGCCCCAATTTAGGTCCTTAGTAGATCTGCCCAGGTCTTTATCTAATAAGCCTGGCAACCAAATGAATTTTTGGAGCCAGTCAGTCTGGATGAGTGAGTTCACAGATCTTTACTTTAGGTTCTGCATCTGTAACGTGGGAAAATAAACCTTTCTGTGTTAAGAAACTTGATCTTTTCCTTACCTAATGGATGTATTTTTTATTGCTGTACTCTGGAATGATAAATTTAAAAAAAAAATGTCTAAGGGCTTTTGCCTACCCTGAGATTTATTTAAAAATTTTGTAATTTCAGGGAGTGGAAGAAATACATATTTTTTAAGGAATAATGATTAGGAAGTTGGTGTGTTTATTACTGGTATATGTCTTGGACTATGTGATTTCACACAATTATACTTCTGTTCGCTTGTCAGCTACTTTGCTTCTCTATCGGATCTTGCTCAAAGTAAATAAATAATAAAGGGCCTTTATATATTTTTGAGCTTTCTATTCTAAAAATGTTCCTAACATTACTGTGTATGGCACACCCTGCACACGCATTACCTACTTCCAATAACTTGGAGGCAAGGGGAGATTCAGTTCCTTTCCAAGGTCACATAAACGAGCAAGTGGTGGAGCAGGCATTTGGACTGGAATAGTCTTAACTCCAGATTCTGGTTTTTTTCCACCATAACATTAAGTTGAAGTGCATACAAGGCCAAATTCACTAGGCAGTGTGCATTAACTTTTAGAAAATATACTTTATTAGGGATTTGTTTTTACATAAAATATTGTTGGTACTGGACATTAGCTTAGTGAGGACATAATTGGCCTTTTCTGTGGTAGGAAAAGCTAGCACTTTTGTGGAGCAATTAGTCCTGCTTCCTTTTTAGAAATACGTACCCGAAGCTCACCAACAGTCGGACTAGAGTAGACTGTGAATTAGGCTTTACTTGATATTACTGACCTTATCACAGCGTTAGAAGACAAACTAATCTAAACCGTAAAAAAGTGCTTTATGAGTTACATAAAAATGGTATTTTTATTGGGCCTTGAGTTTTTCCGCTAGGTTAACACTGGAAAAAAAAAATCTAGTGTTAGCTATTGTAAATACTGTTGGCCTTTGTTTTAGAGACTTTGCTTCTTTATGTTCATTTTTATATTTTTGTCACTAAAGCAAATAAAGGAAGCCACACACAGCTAAAGTGAAAGCCACTTCAAGGAGACGTCACATGAAACATTTTGAGGAGGGAGTTATGTGGTTTTATTGTAACATGCAAATGTGAATTGTTTTGCGATCAGAATTTTTCATTTACCACTCATAAGTATTCTGTACTGTGATGGCTGTTTAGGACTAGCCTAGTTGCACTTTCAAACTGATGTCATTATTATTTAAAAGAAAAGAGTGGTGATTCTGATTCAGAATTTTAATGCTCTCTGAGGCAGGTGATTAGAGAAATTATGTCTTTATTCACATGATTGCTAAATACATTTCTGATCCAAGCGATTCTGGTTTGACTGACTTTGAGAAGGCTTGTGCTTGTGAAGTAGTTGCAGGTCATGGGCACAGGTGGAATGGAAGATTAGCACCTTGCCTGGATCCCCTGAGTCTGTAAATTCAAGGAGCTCCAATTTCATCCTGGGGCCTCTGGCTTTCCCTTGCTTCATGGCTAATACTTCTGTATGTGGGGAAATTTCTTCCCTGCTGGAATCAGCTTGGGTTCACATTTTCTTTTCCTTTCCTTTTGCCCATGACATTTTTGTGAACTTTCGACTTCAAATATGCTTTTTTTTAAAATGGTTGTTTAAAGGTGTTCCTTAACACATAGAAGAAAAAAAATAACTTTAATTCTTAAACAGAAGTACAACTAGGGTGTTTTATTGACAGTTCTTATGTTGTTAATGTATATATAGAAATGTAAGCTATTTCATGGCCTGTAAAAACAAAATATACATTACAACTTTCCTCCTGTGTGTGCTTATTTTAATCCTTGAGCCAGACCTTGTCTGAAATAAGCTTTACCTTTTAAGGAAATTGATACAGAGATATAATTATGCCTAGTGTTTATTATTGCACACACATATATAATTTGAATATTATTAATAAAGGGAAAATATCAGATAAGTTTGTGTTAAAGTAGGAATATCTAAACAAATTAGCAAATGATTAAGTATTTCATTCATTCCATGTATGAACAATGTGAGAAATACATAAGAAACATGCTTGAGTACAGCTGTTCAAGATGTGGCTTTAACTTGTCCTAAGAGTGAAATTGTAAAATAATAGCATAGAGAGTGCTTCTTTTGAGAATTCTCTTAGTAAAGGCAACTTCTGAACCCACTTAACTGTTATTTGCTCTTTTTTGAACGAATGAGGGAGGTTTGCATATTTGTAGTATATTCCAGGTTTTAGAGTTTTTTCTTGTGGAAGAAAGGCATGCTCCTGAGTCCCATTCAGTCACCACATTTGATTAAAATTCAGTTGAAATGGACATAAATGAGATTCAATATGCCATTTCTTTTGCAAGTTCTTTTAAAAAAAGGAAATATGCATTAAATTGTTTTCTGTCCATCCACTATTTTTAATACTTTTTTTCTTTCACTCTTAACGATAAACTGTATATTGTGAAATTGTGCACTTTCCTCTGTGCAGGGTTCACAACTGAAGAGTTTTGTGAATGGTTTGATTTATTTCTGGAATGGTGGAATTGTCTCCAATAAATGTATATATTTAAATGATTACGCAGTTATGCTGTAATTATGTTACAGACGATAAAGGTGCCATCTGTTCTTGAACTTGTGTCCTTTGAAAGGATAGCACCAGAAATGATATTTTGCTTTTGATTATTTGGCATGTAGTCAAGACATTACTTTCCTCCTGAACTGCTCTCCCCAGTTACTGTCTAGAGATTTTCATAAATGAAGGGAGTCACTGGAAGGAAAAACTGGGTTACTTGCAGTAAGGACAATAGAGTAGCAGCTAGAAGTGGTGTTTGTCAGTGGGTCACTGTGAGTTTATTTGCATTCTTATGCAAGACACCTTTTTATGCATTTAGCTCAGCCCTTTGCATTCTGGATAATTCATTATGTGCTGCATGTTGCTATTTCTGATGGGATAATGTTAAGAAAGAGGTAATAGAGAGGACTGAAATAGCAAGATGATGGTATACTGTCTTCATTCTTCATAGACCCACCTGTTTCTATTTTAGCAACACTTTACCATTTTTTTTTTGCTTCTTTTTAAATTGGATCCATTTGGATTAAAATAAAATTCATCTTTATGATGTGACTGCTTGGTGTCAGTTATTTTTAAAAATGCTGTTTTTTTTTTTTTTAAAATATCTGTAGTAATCCTTATGAAGTGGTTAATATGGAGACCTGCTCTGTTTGAAGAATACACTGTATTTTGTGGATCAGAGAGGTTAAATAATTTGTTCATGTTCACAGAGTTAATCAGTAGAGAAGCTGAGATTCCTAAACAGAGCATTTGAAATTATTTTGAAAAATTTTAAACATACATAGAAGTTGAGAGAAGAGAACAGTTGTGTGCCAGTCCTACAGATTAATCATTGAGCTATCCAGGTTTCACTGTTTGCTTTTTTTATTCCTTTTTCTTTCTTTATTTTTTTTCTTTTTTTTCTTAAGTATTTTAAAGTAGGTTTAAGATATTGTTTTCAACTGTGCAAATTTTGACTATGTGACAAATGTTTTATCTCTATACCAGATCGTTTTAGAAGAGAATGACATAAGGTGAACAAAGGGAAGCCATAGTTTTCTAGAAAACAAGTTTATATATGTATTCGGTTTGCTCTTTTATTTATTTATTTTTTATTTTATTTTTTTAAAATATATTCTATCCACTGAGCCAAACCGGCTTCGGCAGGTTTGCTCTTTTATTAATAAAATAGCAGTGAAATAGCTAGTACTTTTTGAGTACTGGTTTTGGGCTCAGAATAGCCACTCATGCTTCATGCGTCTTACCTCATGCAGTTTTCAATAACCCTGCACTCTATAATACTTCCTTGTGGGTTCAAGTTGCTTTTTAAAAAATAAGTATCTTTTTACATAAAATTAAAGTATTTTGCAGTCTACATTGCCTTAAATCATAATGTCTTTTCCACTCCTCATCTTTAATACTAATTATAATAGTACATCGATGAAGATATTTTGCTGGTTGCTGCTCAGAAGTGTGGTCTGTAGACGAAAGTCATCAGCATTGCCTGGGAGCATAGTAGAAAAACAGCATCCCAGGCCATCCCCCAGACAGTTTGAATCAGTCTGCATTTTAAATAAGATCTTCAGGTAATCTATATGCATATTAACGTTTGAGAAGCTCTGGATAGCACTTAAACAGTGCCTCTCAAGCATGGCTGCACAATACACTCACCTGGACAACTTTTAAAGCTACCAATGCCCAAACCCTGACCCATTAAATTAGACTCTCCAGGGGAGAGGCCCCAGGACCTTTTTTTTCCCCCCCTTAAGTCTCCCAGGTGATTCTTCAGGCATTGGGGTTTAATAGGACTAGAGTATCTTTCCATTTTGTTTCAGCTACTTAACTCTAAGCAAAACATTTCATCTTATAAATTGTATATTGAAAATGATGCTATCGATATAAATAGAATTGAAGATGAAAAAAATTCTGGACTTACACTTACTCCTTTTGGTGATGATAATTCATTGACACCTCTATAGAAAATAACTTCCTTTTATGTAAGACTGCACTTCTTCACTGTTCTTATCTTTCCTTGGCACTAGGGAAGAAAATGCTGCCAATATTTATTGTCTGTTCTTTGTCCCATTCCCTCCTTCAGGTGAATTACACAGAGGGAGGCAGGGAGATATGGAATCTCAAATGGATAGACTCTGGACCAAGAGTCATTAAATACATTTGTGAGATTGTACTAGATAGGCTTCTAAGTATTTTAATGTCGTTCTTAAATTTTTTTCCTTGTGTGGTCATGGGTATTTGCTTTCCTTTGAGTCAGTGACTACAATTCTAGGCCTGTATTGTTAATTCAGCTATCGTTACTGAGGGTTTAGTAAATGCAGCCGCACGAACAAAGCAGTGTTGCTCTGCTCCTTACCCAGTTTTGTACGGCAGTGCGATTGAGAACATGGGCTCTGGAACCAGACTACTTGCATTGCACCCTCTGCTGCTTATATGCTTGTAACCAGGGGCACATGATTCGTGTGCCTCAGTTTGCCTGTTTTCCAATCTGTGAAACAGAGTAGCCTAACAGCACCTACCTCTAAAGTTGCTGTAGGGATTAAATGAATGACTATATGTGTAAAGCACTAAGAAGAATGCCTGGCACATAGTAAATGTCATTGGGTAATTGGGTTAATCAGTCCACCCTTGACAGGAGGGGGGAGGAAAGGTGTGCAAGTAACAATTATCTCACAGACACAATTAACCTTAGATTGTTGAAGTACTTTATATTCCTTGAATAAGAGCCACTGAAGAAATTCAACCTTTAGTTTTTTAAATAATTGCTTTCCCCAAAGCTCTGTAGTAGCACATTTGAGTGTTTTTAAAGCCATTCATTAGATTAGTAGCATTTTATAGTTCGGCTTTATTTGAGGAATGGCTGCAGACATGGAGGAAATGTGGCAGACAGAGTAGGAGGTAAGCCTGGTAGGCCTGGAGTCACTGGGATATTAGAACTGTCAAATATGGATACTTCAGGGGACTGAAAGATTACATTTTAACCCAGCGCCTTTATTTCACAGATGACAAAATGGTGGCTGAAACCTGAAGGTTTTGATGCGGTTAATGAGAAATGCATGTTCTAGTTTTATGTATTTTTGGATACTTTTCTTAATAATTAAATACATTTTATGCATATATGAACATATCTATGTAGTGTGGCAGAAATAATACAATAGCAACATTGAGTATTTTTCTACAGTACAGTATTTTTGGGTCTGTTTTTACATATCTCTCTTCAAAGTCATGAGATCAGCTAACTGATACCAACTAGTGATTGCATGCATTTGAGAATAGAATATGGTATCTATTTTTTATGGGCAAGATTAGGCATGTTTTTGTTGGCATTGAAAAAATTGCTGTGTGAAGAGAGTGACTATTATTTATTTAACATTTAACCTGAAAGTTAAAATGTGTTCAAAACAGCTCATTTGACAACAGCTCTGAGTCAGAAGTATTAAAGGACAAACGAAATAAGGATTTCTTTTTCTTAATCAGGGTCCTGGGGAAAGGGCCAACCTCCCGCAGAGGAAATGACTATAAATGGTCTTTGCTGTTAAGACATCCTCTGTTGCAACAACTGCCTTTCTGGTTGGCCTGGTTTTCCCCTTTCCTCACAGAGAATTGCTGCTAAAAACACTTTACTCTGTATTTGACTCTTCAGTTTTATCTTGTTTTCTATGTAAAATTAAATTTTCTTGCTCTCACTTTGGAGGCTTTGCGCGGCTTTGGTACCCAGCTGCTTGCCTTTGTTTTCATTTGGTGTTTCCCTTCCTGGGGGCTTGTTCACTGGTTGGTATGCAGTATCCTTGGAAGGGTTCTCTTCTTTTCATGCCAGAGGACAACAACAAATGAATCCTGTTCCTTGACCCTTTTATTATTAGCTTTTGTGGGAAGAAAATTTGGAGAAATAAAATTACAAAAAATAAAAAAGTAAATTGTGCTCTCAACACCGAAGATAGAATGACATTCACTCTCACTGATGGACTTTTTGGTCCCTGCTGATATTTTTAAGCCTGTAGGGTAGGGATTGCTTTTCTTTGCCTTAGTGATGTAATATTGCATACCAAGGTAACACCCAACACTCATTTACCTATGAAATGCCCTTGTGTTTTATTTGTTTGTTTTTTTAATAAATGTATGTGGTTTTTGAACTCTGTTTTTTTAAAAAAATGTAATTCTGTGAGTCAGCTGTACCAAAGGACTTGTGTTTCTACTTTTTATATCAGAGTTAACCATACATGTTAAATAAACATGTATGGACATGTTCATCTCTGTAGATCGGCTGTCCTGGAGTTTATTTATAAGCATCCTCATCTATAACATGTAGGTGAGACAACTGAATCACAGGTTTGGACCAAACAGGTAACTAACTGGTGGACTTTGAAGCACAAATCATATCTTCTGTATAAGAGTCTTTCTTTAACACTTTATTTTTATCATTGACAGCAAATATATACGTAATGTATATCTTATCAAAAATATGTTGTCTTGTAACTGGAAGTCCGAGGGATAGATTTGGCTTTCAACAAATACATCGGGACTCTCCTTTTTCTCCCTCTGTGATGTTTCCCTCTTAGTGGGCTTTGTAGTCATGCAGGCTTGTTCCATGTTGGAGCAAAGATAACCACCAGGAAATCCAGGCTCACATGGTCTTTCCACTACAGATCTCAGAATAGGCCAGACACAGGATCCATCCAAGTCCATATGCTGTCTCTCAGAAGATTTGATAGGAGCGTATGCCTACTTTTGGATTAATCATTGTGTGCAGGTCCGATAGGCCAGCCCATTTACAAAGTACAGACAGCCTAATTTCAGAGTAGAATATTGTTAGTTGAAGTCAAGATTAGAACGAAGGAATGTTTGTGATGGTGTCTGTTTTGGTAACGCTCCTGTAACCTTTTTTCTACTATATTTTCTTTCTAAGAACCATGACCAATCACCTAAAATCTGAGCCCTCTCCACTGTAGGAAGCACATTGAAATATTATTATTATTATTTAATATGCCATTGTATCTATAGCTGTGCTGATCTGTTTTTAAAATATCCTCTTCCTTCAGTGCCTAAACTTTTAATATTGAAATAATACTTAAGTAAACAGTTTCATTTTAATTGATTATATTTCAGGGTAGCTGTATTTGGGTAGTTTTTAGAGAATGCTGCCCTAATGCTAATACTAATCTCAAATGTGAGCTCTTTTCATCACAATATGGGATAGTTTACTTCTGGATTTTTTTAATCTGCAAATGTTGTGTTTATAAATTTGTAGTAGTTTCTATAAGGTAGAATACTATTTCCTGTTCTTGTTCTTAGATTGAATGATTTTTGTATACTCTCGAGTAAGACTAGTTAGTTCATACAACTTGTAGCTGGTCTAGAAATTTGACGAAGTTAGGGAACACTAAGCAGATGTTTATAGGTGTGAGTGAGCCTTAAATGGGGCACCTCCACTCGTTTATCGGCTTTCCTTGGAGACGTGCCATAGAGCTAAAAATCAATAGACTGTAACCTTAGTCACTTTTTAAATAGCATATCACTAGCTTTTAAAAGTGATAATTAATTTGTTCCTCATTCTCTTCGTGGGGCCACATATTACTGAAGGAAGATAAGATAACTGTCCCTTCTTCCTTTTTTAAGCCAGGCGGCTTTTTTTTTCTAATATAACTGATAGAATTCTTTGCTTAAAAACGCTCAGTAGCTCATTGGAAATTCTATCAGTCTGTGCCTGCTTTTAAAATATTTTTTTTTATTATGTTCTCATTTGCTGCCAATTTAAAGATTTTTTTTTTTTACTTTTGAAGATTTTTTTTTTTTTTTTTTTTTTTTTTTTGAGTTGAGAGGTTGCTCGTCCAGCAGAAAAGGACCTACTCTACCTTGAGAGGTGTGGAAGCCTGTGTAAAACATTTTTGGAATATTGAGAGTTTGGAAAAAGTGAGAATCTCCAAACTAATTATCATTTTGCATTTCGTGAATTCCAGGTCATTTTGTGCAGTTCCATGCATGTGGTAACAGAGAGTGGGCAGAACTTTGGACTGCCAGAACCCTTCTGAATCCATAGTGGCTTTTATGTTCGCATGGAAAACTGTAAGAGAGCTATTGAGACTAAGTATAGGATTTAGACCCTAACTTTTAGAAACCTATCAAATCTTAATTTCTCTCATCTTTACCTATACATGAATACTTTAATTGCTCCATTGATGGAAGACATCTGTCATATATCTGTTCTTGGTGTCTATTGCATATCTTTGTTAGTACTATGTACTGGATATACAAACAGAGCAATTACTGTAGTGCTATGTACATATACAACCCTAAAATATAATTTTAATACCCCTAATAATTTTAATAATGCTCCTAAATTAAGAGTTTATTTTGAAATGGGTTAGTTACGAATGAGGCCTAGCTCCTATCAGGTTGTCCTACATCTAAGGTGATTATTAATAAAGCCTATTTACCTACCACTTCCATGGTTTCCTTAAAAAATATTTCATTATTCAAGGAACAATAAATATTTCTCTGTTTTCTTTCATGGGAAAATTATTTTTACTTTAAAAAAGATTTAATATTGAAGCTCCTTTTTATGCTGTGAACTTCTTCAAAAGGAATTAATTTAATTGGTGCTGGGGTTTTCTGAGGCCAATCTTTTATAAACAAATGTCAGTAGGTTATTTCAGTAGTTGAACTTTTTTTTATACCATTCAATGACTTACATTTTTCTGAATCCATTGCTTAAAAATACAAACCCAATGTTTATTCTAGAGCATGCATGTATGCTATTATTGTTAGTGGGCAATAATTGCTTTGATGTATTATTTACTACACTAACCAATTTTTTTTAAAAAGTGAGAAATAAGAATAGACAATGCTTGTTAAGTGACTATATGTGTTGAGTACAGTTCCAACCTGTTTTCCATGCAGTACTTTATTTAATATACAGAACAACTTTAAGGGGTAGGTGCTGTTATTATTCCCATTTCCAGATGAAGAAATAGAGGGAATAATTTCTGAGGTTACACAGTTTGTAAATGGTGACATTGGGATTTCAGCCCAGAGACTCTGGTTCCAGATCCGATTGTTCAACTACCAATGTGCCTCTCAAAAGAGAGTATGATTGCTGAGACTATCATCAGTTAAATCATCAAGTAAACCTAAGCCAACAAAAATCCAGTTTGTTAAATAGCGTTCTCTGATTTTGAAAAGTGGACAAATAATATTGTTGGTATTGAAATACTATTTTACATGACAATTCCACTTATATCATATGTATTTATCTATAACATTATTTTTGTGTTTAATTTTGAGCCACCTATTTTAACCATGATCCTTGGAAATCTATCTAAATCTAAAGAATGACAAAATATACTAAAGCACATAAAATCAAACCATGTACAGGAGAGTTGGAAGAGACAGGGAATGTTTAGTCTAGCATTTAGGTTTGTGGGGAGATAAGGAAATTCATTTGTCTGATAAATTTCACAAATACATGAAATTGAAGGAAAAATTCTATCATGATTATGGATCCAGTTAGTAGAAATTACATCATTGGAGAAATAGAAGGTTGCATGTATATGCGCGTGCGTATGTGCATTTATGTGGTGGGGGTGCTGATGAGGAGCCCCAAAACTGTGTTCAAGGGAGAACTCATGACCTGGATTATTTTGCTGAGGAGTATTTGGATGGCTTTGCCCAGCTCACTGCAGTGAGATAGATGATGGAAAATGATTGTGGGAAGCTGGGAAGGTTTATGAGAGAGAGGAGAATAGGGTAAATGCCCTGAGGGGTAGAACATTACGGAAACAATACTTCAGGAGAACTTGAAGGGTCCTTGCTTTGTTGCGTATGAAATGACTCCCTCTATCTTCCCCCAAAACTTTTGTAAACATCAACTTTATTTGGTTAGTGCTTTTTTTTTTTAGTTATGTTTGCGTTTTTCTTAAAAGCTTCATTATAACCAACTACTAGAACAGACTGGCTTGTGGGTGACAGCAGGGACCAAAAAAGCTCACTTTTGTTCAAATTACAGTACAAATTTCCTAATAGTGTTTGTAAGTACTAATGTGACTGTAACGTATTTGAGAATAGTTTTAACTCTATATAAATACTTTTGCTTGGATTAATTATTGAAGCACCTTTCAGATTTGATTTCTTACCAACATTTGCATTTTCTTCTGTGTTCTCTATTTTGTTTCTGTCCTGTGGATGTTAGAAGAGTTTTAGAACATAAATGACAGTTTAAACTCATTGGCACCCCCATTGGTAGAGTTTATCATCTAAAGCAATGCCCTGTATTCTAATCCTGGAAAAAGATGACCATTTATAAAACAAATCCTGCTTGATTTTGTCTGATATACCCAGCAGTTCATTATAGTGTAAGTGGTGAAAATAAAAGTAAAGTTTTCCAAGAAAATAAAACCACATGTTTTCATTTTATTATCTACCAGAGGCCCCATGGGATTGAGCCAAACTGGCTCTCCGACATCCCTTGAAAGGTACCAGATTGCAGGCCAGGACGAGGGATCCCACAGGTGCACGATTGGAGCCGGGGAGGGATCCGGGAGGTTGGCCAGCTGGGGAGGGACCACAGGAGGTCTCCAGGGCCTGTCGGCCCATCTTGGTTAGTCCCGATTGGCCAGACACCAACAGCAAGCTAACCTACCGGTAAGAGCATCTGCCTCCTGGTGGTCAGTGGATGTCATAGCGACTGGTCGACCAGTTGGCTGCATGCCTCCTGATGGTCAGTGCATGTCATAGTGAGCTGTTGAGTGCCCTTAGCATATCATTAGCGTATTACACTTTAATTGGTTGAATGGCTGACCGGACAACTGGACACTTAGCATATTAGGCTTTTATTATATAGGATAATGAGATGAATCCAATGGGATAATGTATTCTACCTATGAAATAATAGTGAGTCTATCCCTTTCCATTATCTCCGATTTGATTGATAATATTATGAATAAATTGGAGAATATATGCAAACTTCTATGGCAGGTTCATCTGGTTGCCTCCAGATAACATTCTTACCTTCTATTTTAGTAATAATAAAACTGGTTTTAGCTCAGTACCTGCTGCTCTGCCAGAAAACCTATATTCCAAGGTTCCTTTATACCAGGTGAGTGCATGTAAATATGTTTTATATAGTAGGAAGAAGTTGAAGTATTGAGTGTTACTTTGAGAAATAACCTTAAAAAGGAGAAATAGTACACTTCTTTTTCTAATTTCTTCAACTTGTTTCCTGGATCACAGATGGGATGGCTGGAACTCGGTCAGCCATTGTGGATGATGAGGATAGGAATCACACGCTAGAGAATATGAAGTAATCAGCCAAAAGGTGTTTGGGTCCTTGATGACTTTGTGGAATTTCCATACTATGTCTGGATTTTCCATCTTGACTTATTTTTTGTAAGAGGTAATTATACTTCTCTTATATAAGTCATTGTTATGTTGGGTTTGCCATATGCAGCTGAATCTAATTCTAGCAGGTATAGTTCATTTTCCCATACCAAAAAATAGGATCTTTTCTGGATATTTTATTTTATTTGGATATCTTCATTTTCATGGGCTTATTTCTGCATCCTGAATGACAGACTGATTCCAAAATGTAAATATCGGTGAAGAATCAGAAGCAGCAAAGTGCACATAGAGGGAAGAGCAAGAACTTAACTTCAAATTCTGTTGGTTATGTGATCTTGGGATAGTTATTTAACCACATTTAGTTTCAGTATCATCTTTTGTAAAACTAAAGTTGTGGTGTTTTCCAAAAGTTATTGTTGAATAAATGTGAGTAGTTGGCTCAAAGTGTACCACTTAGTAGGCTCAGAATTTACATTTGTTAGTTCCTGTTTTTCCTTTACATTAAGAGATATGTGATCATGTCAAGTGGCATATTTCTCTAATGGCACTGAGGAAATAAAGAAGCCAGAAAATGGAACATGTTAAGTCTGCTGGCAGGAGAAAAAAAAAACAAGTGAAGGAAACTTATGCCAAAAAGGGGACTAGTCATCTAAGGCTACAGACAAAAGGTGATTCAAGAATTCAGTGCATGGCCCTGGCTGGGTTGCTCAATTGGTTGGAGCTTCATCCCATATGCCAAGGTTGCAGGTCAGGGCCCTAATATATTAGAATCAACGATCCCTGGTCAGGGCACACATACCAGAATCAACCAGTGAGTGCACAAATAAGTGGAACAACAAATCTCTCACGATTTTTCTTCCCTCTTCCCCATTCTTTCTTTAAAATAAAAAAATAAAAAAAATAATTCAGTGCAATGAAAATTGGGTTTTTTAGGACTTACTACTTATGTTCTAAGGTAAGTTTCAAGGCTTTATAGAGAGAACAACTAAGTTAGGGCTGTGATGCTTAAATGAAATAGCAATCAAACCAAGAGCTACTTGATTTTCATGATGTTTTGGAAAACAAAACAAAACAAAATATATTGTCTTGCCGTAGAGCAGTTAAGAATAAGCAATGACTTATAATAAAGGAAGGTGGCCATTCAGATAACTTGAAGTAACAGATTTGAGGAATTTTTGTATTTTGCTTACAATATCCTCTTTGTGGTTTAAGTGAAAAATGTAGAAATCATCTCATAAGGATTACTTTTATTCTCTTAAAAATAGATTGAGTTAGATATTTTTCTTTAAGTTATTTAAAATGATAAATGGTAAGAAGGGTATTTCAGTGCCTTGTAGTTTTCACAGCAGAGAAGCAACTTAAGAATTACCATTTTGAAAATTAAATATTTTGGAATTTGGCTGGTAATATCTCCTTAATTAAAATGTGACAACTAACTTTAAAACTTTTTCTTTAAAATCAACATATGTTGAAATATCTACAGTAATGTTGCCAGTGCAAGTGTTGGATAGTGTAGTACAAACATATTTTTGCAAATATCTGATTCCCTTAGTTTCTGGATTGTGTCCCAGTTTTAAATGGAAGGTAGATGATGAAGTTGTAAAGCATTAAATGCACTTAAAATTGCAAATGCATTCTCATTGTCTCTCACAATTACTTGACAGCTTTTGACCAGTGTTTCCTGTTCCACAGTATTGACTGTAGTCTCCTTTGTCCCTCAAGTGAAGTACTCCCGAGAAGAGATTTTGGGATCACTTCTCCCATTTTTATTTGTTCTTGAATCAGTTAAGATTGCATTTAATCAATTCAGTTCTCATATACAAAGCCACCTAAACGTTAAATTTAATAGAGTTTTTTAAAATCCAAACAAGATGGATTTCATATAATTTTATTTTCATTTAAAATTGTTACTACGAAAGCCAGCACAATCCATTTGCTTATAATAAATCATTTCTTCTTCTAGGAACTTTCAGTTTGTTTAGTGACTCTTGAGTAGACAGAAGTGCAGCCTGAATTGCTTAGGCTCTGAAAACATTTCACATGTAAGGTTCTATCAACATGGATTGCTGATCTCCACACATACTATGAAAAAGGCTGGTTGGGAAAGTTAGGGCTGGGTTGTTTTCCTGCAATTCAGAACAGAAGCAGAAATGAAGAGAAATTATATAAAACCTCCATGTCTGCCATGTGTGCAGATGTCAGCTATACAAATAGGAACATTAATTTGAACTTTTAGACAATGACCCTTCTAAAATGTAATACATCTTATATAGCAGACAACTCTGCACTGGCCTTAAGTCAGAACTTCATTGAAAGGTCCCAGAATGAAATTCCATATTTTGGATTCTCTAATAACTCAGAATTTCTTGGTATTAAAAGAGAGATGTTTATTATAGAAAAAAATAGCTTTAGCACAATGCAAGAATTTGAGAGGTCTAAGTTCTGAAGGATTTGGTTAAATAGGAAGAAAAGGAATGAAGAAATTTTTGAAAATGTATTAGAATGCTCTTCTCAATAACTTGTTTTATATTTTGTTTTACATTTTATGTGTTCTGTTTGTTTTCTGCAGCCACAATATTACTGTGTCATAGACACTGGTTATCCCTGCCACTGCTTTTTTAATGTGCCCAGTGGTGTTATCCTCCACAGAAAGCATCTAGGTTCACTTGTTTAACGTTTTGATTATCTTTATACATATATTTTTTGTTGGCTATCTGTCCCTAACTACAGACTTTACTTTTTAAAAATTATTAAAAATTACTTGAAATTTTTATATAAAATAATTCTGTAGCTCAATTTTTCTAAACATTTTATTAAAGAAGGAGCTATTTTAACTATTTTCAATTTATACAAAATCTCTGTACATTTAGTAAGTGAATGGTCATTAATCCAATCTAATAACTAAAATAATTCATGAATGTTAGTTCTATAAGAATGTAAAAATAGGATTCTAGATATTTTATTTCAGATTATTTGTTTTTGCTTTTTAGGTAAAATCTCCAAAGTCAATTTGTCTATTAACTATCCTATCTAATAAAGACAGAATATGAAAATTGACCGTCACTTCACAACAAAGATGGTGGCACCCACAGCCAATAAGGAGGGCATATGCAAATTGACACGACAAAGATGGCAGTGGCCGGGCCAGGATGGTTGTGTTGTCACCATGGCAACGACACAGGCGTTCTGCCCTGCCCCAGCCACTCCGGACCTCTGGGCAGCACACGAAGGCGGAAGGCGACTCTGGGCCGGAGTGAAGGTGGAAATGTGGCTCCGGGACGGAGCAAAGGTGGAAA
This sequence comes from Myotis davidii, assembly GCF_000327345.1. Classification (NCBI taxonomy): domain Eukaryota; kingdom Metazoa; phylum Chordata; class Mammalia; order Chiroptera; family Vespertilionidae; genus Myotis; species Myotis davidii. The sequence goes on from NW_006297224.1 coordinate 2,254,156, forward strand.
GGCGGCTCGGGCTAGAGCAAAGGCAGTGCTGGCAGCCAGGGGAAGGAAGGCCTATTCTTGCATGAATCTTCGTGCATCGGGCTTCTAGTTCTATAAATAACTAGAGGCCTGGTGCACAGAATTTGTTCACTTGGCGGGGAGTCCCCATTAGCCCAGCCTGTGCCCTCTTGCAGTCCAGGAGCCCTTGGGGGATGTCGGACATCTTAGCCCTGCTGCACAGGCGGGAGAGGCTCCTGCCACCACCACTGCCACTGCACTGCCCAGCTGTGAACCTGGTTTCTGGCTGAGTGGTGCTCCCCCTGTGGGAGCACACTGACCACCAGGGGGCAGCTCCTGCATTGAGTGTCTGCCCCTTGGTGGTCAGTGTGCGTCATAGCGACTGGTCGTTCCACTGTTCGGTCAACTTGCACATTAGCCTTTTATTATATAGGATTATATTTGATAAGATCTAGTGTTTTTATTTTTTCTTTTAAGAGAAATCCTCTGCAGGATGAGTGTTTATTCATTTATTATGAATTTTTATAAAAGTATTTTTTTTAGAAAGAGAGGGAGGAAGAAAGAGAAATAGCATGTAAGAGGAAAACTCATCCTCTATGGGGGATTGAGCCTATAATACCGGCATGTATCCTGACTGGGAATCAACCAACAACCTTTCAGTGTACTGGACAATGCCCAGCCAATTGAGCTATACTGGTCAGGGCTAGCCTTTTTTATGAAATTGAATTTATTACAAAGATCTATGTTATACAATTGAAGTATTTGCATCATATAATAAGTATGGTACATAGATCTTTATTCCCCTAATCATTTATATAGTTCCAGAGTGTAGTTTAATTCAAAAGTACATGTGATATTTTTGCACTTTTCTCATTGACTTATGATTGATTTTTTCAATTGCTTAATAGATTAAGTGAGGTATTTGTGTAAGCCACCTAGAACAGTGCTTGACAGGAGTAGGCATTTATTAAAGGTCAACTATTATTACTTTAATAAGCTCTGGCCAAGATAGCTCAGTTGGTTACAGTGTTGTGCCCATATGCCAAGGTTGTGGGTTTGATCTCTAGTTAGGGCACATATAAGAATCAACTAATAAATACATAAATAAGTGGAACAACAAATCGAGGCCTCTCTCTCTGTGTCTTTCTTTCTCCCTCTCCCTCTCCCTCCCCCTCTCTCCTTTCAAATCAATATGTTAAAAAAAATATTTAAAAAAATTAGAAGCCAACTTTACTATTTTAATAGTTAAATGGTATGTAGTAATGAGTCTGGATAACTTATGAATGGTTTTTTTGTATAGCACCATAGGAACCTTTTGGAAGAGATAAATATAAAAAGATACAATAAGTTGGCTGCCTTAGATGCAGCATTATTCTCCGAGATGGTACCCAGTGTTTAATACTGCCTTGTAATATAGAAATGGAGCATATTTTGGGGACCAGAAAACCTTATAAATAGTTGCATGGCTTGAGGTTAACATTTAATTTTATGATTTTTAAATTCTTCATCAGATAAGCAGGAGTAACACAAACTGGTAGGGCTGGTTATACAGAGTAAATGAAAAAACATGTGAAGAACAAGGCACAGTATGCAAAGACACTCAACAAATATTAAGTCTCTTCTTTCTAGGACAGAAAAGAGAAAAATGGCAGGAATATAATAGAACAAATTGAATATGTGGCATTGTGTTTTCATAATTTTTTAAAAAACATACACCGATCTTTTAGGATTTTAGCTATTCCAGGTTCACTGGAAATAAGAAATCTTGAAGTGATGGATTATCTATTCCTTTTGCTGTGACTTATTTAGCATAAGTGAGAACTGACTAATTCTTGATTTTTAAACTAGTCTCCTTTTATAAAGCGTAATTTTTTGTGTTTTAATTCTTTGCTTAAAAAAGATTTCGTATTATTCCATTTAGTATTAATTACATTTTTCAATCTTAGCTTCAGGATGATGAATTTCAAGTAATCTGCTATTCCATTTCAAATACATTAATATAAATTATATCTTGCCACGTAAATCTATACTTTTTATTTAATTTGGACAAGATCCTTAGATTAAAAATGTTTATGTATGTTTTTATTATTCTGAATTTTGTCATGGATTTTATGTATTATTCCCAAGTAAATTTTTTATTTGATTGAAACAATATTAATTTACAAAGCCAAACATAAATTCTTTCTTTTGAAATGGAGTTTATATAGTTTACTTTTTTAAATTAGTCTTGCAAGACAGGTCTCACTTTTCAAAAAAGTTTGAGGGCTTGTATGAGCCATGTTGCTCAATATTTAAATAAAGCTTAATAATCATCTAAGCTTAACTTATTTTTATTTTTATAGTATATTAATTATGAGAGAATTAAAAAATGTTGGCAGTGAAAAAAAAACTAGTATGTAGAAAATCAGGAAGTTAATCATGGAAGTTAATTCTGTATTCCATGTCTTTTCAGGACTTGGAATACAGAATTAAAGTGTGGGGTCTATTGAATCATTAGGATAAGCCAAAAATACATGCTTTCTTTTTTTAAAACAAAAATATGCAGTATATTTTTAAAAGTATTTTCCTTTTTAGGTCAGTGTAGGAATATTCTATAGAAACATTCAATTGTTTTGCACATTAGAGAACAGGCTCTCTTTTGGCTGATTCTGACTGCTAACCATTCTTGTGAAGACTACAAAGGGAAGCAGTCAACAGAGTAGTCTGTTCTTATGTAGGCACATCTGGATTTCTTTAAAAAAATTGGAATACACACACACACACACACATATATGAATATATATGTACACACACATATGCATATATAATTGGCCCTACATGAAAATCTAACTATAGATAAATATATTCATATTTTATTTTATTATTTTTCTTTTAGCTTTATTTTATTCTTAGGTGGAGTCACATATTTTTTGTAATTAATGTTTCAATTTGCTATACTTAAGAAAGTTTACCCTGAACCCTAAAAAAAGAAGATGTTTGAAGTGTCTTCCTCTTCCTCCCCAACAACAACACATTCTGCCTTTTGGATTTCAAATGTTTATATGTAACCTACATCACAGTATAACTACTTCAGGGCCTGGCTGCCCCCACTTCAAAAGGGTTATGTTTCTTATATTCTATTATTTATGGGCTATTGTCAAGTAGAAGGCTTTGCCATTCTATAATATCCCCAGGAATACAGCGCCTTACAACTGAAAGCCATAGGAGGTACCAAGATAACACCTGATGTGTAGTATCTTTCTTTCCCCTTTCTGTTCTCTTAGCTTTTATAAATCATAGATGACAGAGATCTAGCTCTTAAAGTGCCGAAGGGGAACGGCAAAAGAAGTTGGGCCTGGAACTGGGAGAGTTCTTTATATAAAACCCTGGATTCCTTTTGCTGGGAAATAGCTCCCTCTCACTAGTGTAAAAGTTTTAATCTCATGTGAAAGTTCACATTTCAGGAAGTATGCTTTAATAAATGAATAATGAAGTGTTTTGTGAATATAAAATAATTTTTGACTAATTTTTTATTAAAAACAATTTTGAAATATTATGTTCAAGAGGATTTTGTGAACATTCTGTATGCCAGATATCATGGTAACAAATCTGTAGCTGAGTACACCGCATATATTGTGCAATGATAATAACACAGAACATTAGGTTTCTATAGAGCAGTCTCTCCCTAACAGTTCTAAAATCTAGGATTACTTTGGCTCAGGTGTAGTCATCTTGGAAGAAAACAATTCTTTGAAATTCTACTTACATAGCATAATCAGTTTTGAGTGTGAAAAATACATTAAATTCTTGATAAATTACTTTCCACATTCCAGGCCATACTTGAGGTGCATGAAGCTTTAAGAGCACAAATAGGAATCCTTGTAAGATGTAGACATGAGTCATTATGAGGTGTATTTGTAAAGTGGTTTGGGACACACCCGATAAATGAAAAGGCCAGAAAATGTGTAAGATGCAGTTACGAAATTCTCCCTTGCTTACTCGTTATCATTGTTTTCTTTATCATTATTTTTGGATAACAGATTCAATAGATTTGTAGTAAGGATTCATATTGGGAAGTGGCAGTTTGTATCCTTTAATGAGAATGAACTTACATAGAATAGAGTATAAATATTTTTAAAGAAGAAAAGTGTAGCCTTAAAAAAGCAGTGACTACTTCAGTCGAAACCTCATTGGTTACTTTGGCCTGCTAAAAAACATTGAGCATAGTTTTTGCTACTAATGAAGGCTTCACCTAGTAAGCATGGAGTGTCCAAAAGTTGGCCCCAAGGCACATCTGGTAGATTTAGAAATGTAAGAGAAAGTTCCAACCAGAAGAGTTTGACTGTGTTTAAACCTTTTTAACACTGTGAGTTATAATCACATTTTATAATCAAGATAGTCACCATTTGTCACATAATCGAGATAAGTCATTTGTTAGGAGAAAACTTTTTTTAGGGAGTTAGTCTATCTGCAGACTTTAGGGTGGGACTGAAGAAGCTGCATTTTCAGTTGATAAGTTAGCTAACCATGGTGACCTATCTGGTTTCTTTGGTGTGTGCTGCCAAACTACATTCTCAGAATTGTTTTTGCAGAGGTAAAAGCCCAGAAACACTGAAAATATGGCAATTATTCATCTTCATTTCAACATACTCTGTGTTCAGGTTCCCTGGGACCAGGAAAAGCAAAGCTGTAATAACAACATTGGGGTAAAAGTTTACAAGGCAGAACTCTCTCTTCAGATGGTCTTGTTTTCCATGTCATTTGTACAAAAACAGCATGCCAACAAATTTGGTTTTCTTCTATTTAAAATGAAATCAGGGCAGTGATTTATTTTAATTTCATTTCAGATTCTTTGAGTGGACAACAGGATCTAAGTTTAGTGTGTTTTGCTGGGAAAAATTATTTGGTATTTTGTAGAGCTTATCCTAATGACCTTGCCACCCCCAGAGTTAGTACATTAGAGAAAGAGAGAAGAGGTGGTGTGGTCCCTGAGATTTTCAACAAATGCTTATGGAGTGGAGGTCAACCAGGAGGGAAACAGTTCTGTCCTTGACCCAATTCCTGGTCCTGCTGTTGAGAACCGGCAGTTATTGTTTTTGTCCTGCCTTACTTCTTACATCTCAAACTAAAGGAGATGACAGTAACACAATAAAAAAAAAAAAGAGAGTATACATTCACAGAATAAGCAACCTATCTATATATATAAAAGCCTAAGTGCCCATCTGACTGTTCGACCGTCTGACTGGTAGCTATGACGCACAACGACCACCAGGGGTTAGCCAGTCCGACCAGTAGTCATGATGCACACTGACCACCAGGGGGCAGACGCTCAAGGCAGGAGTTGCCGAGCTGCAGTGACTTGGCAGCTGCGGTTCTCCGGTGACACACCTGTAACCCGAGAGGAGGGAGCCTGATTCCAGGGTGCATTACCCGAGAAACTCCCTCTCACAATCTGGGACTTGTTGGGGGATGTTGGAGAGCCGATTTTGGCCTGTTCCCCGCAGGTCAGGCTGAGGGACCCCACTGGTGCACGAATCCATGCACTGGGCCTCTAGTATGAAATAAGGGCATTCAATTTAGTCCTATAGTCAGTAATTCTATAATGCTTGACCTATGGACTTCAGAAAATTCCAGTAAAACTTAGAGCAAAGAGAAAAATCTATAGCTCAGCTTGTTTACTTTTTGATTTCCTTCTGCTGAATACTTTTTTTCTTTTGGGTCAGAATAGGAGCCTTCTTGTGTTCTCTTCTTTTATTCTTCCAGGAAGCAAGGATGGTAATGGATGCACAGCCCCTATTTGCTTACTTTTTATGTAGCTCACATGTTCAGTTATTACTGTTGGTTTCTTAGTGGAAATTTTTCTTTCACCCTCATTTTGGCTTAGCTTCCAAATGCCTTCTTCTGTTGGCTGGAATTTAGCACTGTAATTTGTGGCTTTCCGGAGAGGGAACCTCCGTGGTCAGGTGGAGGAGGCAGGCCACATTCCAGCAGTGGAGTGGTAGGTGTTCCAGACAGAGAGCGGATTCTGGAGTGAGTTGGGGTGTGGGGTGAAAGTTGGCTCCTAATTCAAGCCTCACCTGAGGCAGTATTTTTTAAACAGAAAAGTGCCCTCTCTAATTAGCTAGCCCAATATGCAATTAGATTAATGACAGTTAACTGATTTAGAAGCCTCTCCCAGAGTGAGCTAACCAAACAATAGGTGTTTCAAGGACCTGACAAAGAGCTAATACCCCCTTCAACACCTCCCACCCCACCACCC
>NW_006297224.1:2260530-2302127 GCF_000327345.1 Myotis davidii
CTACCCCCACCCGCATTCAAGTATTTGTAGTTTTACTTCTTGCATTTGTTGGTGGACTGCCTCATCCCCTTAAAGCACATTGTCTTTTTGTGGGGGAGGTAGAGTTAAAACTTTTTCTTCCTGAGGATGTCTCCTAGGAGGGGAAAAAATTATTCCTTAAATTTACCTTTCCAGTAAATCCTGTGCTCTCAAAGCATTGTGTATAGCTTTTAAATTAACTCACTTAATTGGTAATAAAGTTCTCAGGTTTTGGAGATGGATGTATTTCCATCATTTAGATTCATTGAATACATGATCATTTTTGTGAACCTTGAAAAACACTTAGAAAACCATTTGGTTGTTAGGCTAGATATATTTTAGTGATAATTAAATATATGTTCTTAAAAGTATTTTTAATACTGTTAGATGCTAGAAGGTATGTATAAAAGTTAAAAACTTCATCATCATTTCCCCCCCACACCAAAGTCCCTCCAACCTTTGATAACCTTTTGTTTTCTGCTTTTGAAGTAGGAAGATTATGGAAAATTATTTCATTCTGAAATTGAACATTATTAGAAAGTTTTGATAATACTAATTTTATCTTATCCTATCAAAAGAAAAAGATATTTTCATTTTTCCGTCATACTTGATCTCTAAAAAAAGCATATTCTAGGCCAGTGGTTCTCAACCTTGGCTGCACATTAGAATCACCTGGGAATCTTCTTAAATTCACCCCATAACAAAGAAACAGAATTTCCGGAGGATGAGGCCCAGAAATCAGGATTTTAAAAAGATTCCCAGGTGATTGTAATGTGCAGCCAAGGTTGAGAACCACTGTTCTAGGCTTTCTCATCAATTAGCCTGGCCCCAAATTGAATGATGGAAACAGATGGTTATAATTCAGGTCTAAGTATTTGTTGATTTTTTAAAAAAAACTTCGATTATGATTAAAAGTAGCTATTTAAATTCATTTCACAAACTTTAATTCATGGGTGCAGATTGTAGTATTTCTAAAATTATTTAGAAAGTATTTTTTATTTCTTTTGACCACATCTTTAAAATGACTGAAAATGGTAGAGGATGAATAAAGAAAGATACCTTTTGTAATCTCAAATAGTTCAGTGTTCAAACTGGAGCTTTAAGGTTCACAGGAACAAAAGTTACTAAGAAGCAATTGAGCTGCTTGAAAACCAGGCAGTTTTTCTCGCCTAGATGCTAAGGAACCTTTTTGAGCCATTCCAAACAACTGGGATCATGTGCACTGATTACAGATAAGCAAAATAAAATAAACACACTCTTGCCCATGTGGGAACTGGTTCTGCTGTCTCTTGGTCTAACTCTGCAAAGCCTGAAAGTCTCCCCAGTATCTCTGAATGGGGCTCATTGTTTATTTATTATGCTTTTCACAAGTGCTTGTAACTTCACCCTTGTTTTACTAATAGCTTTCTTCTAAAGTGGGTTGACTTTTCAGTTAATTTTCAGTGGCCTCAATGCTTCTTTCTTAAATTGGGCCAGACCAATGGGCCTGTTTAAAAGTTAGACAGTCTCATATAAATTGTAGCATATAAAAATAAGGAACATTTATTAGAGATTTTTGAATTTGTTTTCTTATTTAAAAAAATGTAAGGTCAAAGATAATTTTTTCTTTCACATTCTTTAATTATTTGTGTTGGCAAATTAAGTAAATGGGTATAGATTTTAGAAGCTGTAGAAGTTGTAAGTTTTTATGTTAAAACCTATTAGATATGGGAATATATATATTTATTCATTTTAAAAATAATACTGTTTTAAATCTTAACATAAGGAATTTAGAAGATTGATCAGTAACTTCCTTATTTAGATGAGAAAGTTGAACATTCTACAGTGTTTAGATTTTAAATGAAAGTTATTTCATCAATAGAAATGAAACTGAAAATGAAACCACAGGAAAATAGTGTCCTTATACCAATAATTAAAACTTATAAATTATAGGGCAGAATCAAAATCCAAAAAGCATGGATTACTAAAATCTTTTGTGGCATAGCTTTTAGCTTTATTTTTTTATCATATATAAATTCCAAATATATTAACAACAAAAATAAAACTAAAAATACAATTTAAGTAAAAAAATATTAGGAGAAAAACCGGATGAAGGTGGTCTTCATAAGCTTGCTAAGAAACTTTCATTCATAATGCAAAGATTGTGGATTTAGTTACATAAAGGGTAAAACATTCTCATTTGCAAAAGATACCATAAATAAAGGCAGAATATTTGCAAATCTATAGTAGACAGAAATTAATATAATTATTGTGTAAGAGGTTTCAATATATTGTTAAAAATGAAACAGTTTAGGAAGGATATGAAGAGTAGCTAAAAGGCAAATATGACCAGTAAAGGTTGATAAATGTGCTCAAGCGTTTGAGGGGTCAGGATGACACAAATGAAAACGATAAGATGTCATTTTTATCTCATCAAATTGGTTAACTTACAGTATCTAATGCTAATAAGGATAGCATTACATTCTGTTGATAAGAATGTGAATTTTTCATACCTAAAATGTGTATTAGTGATTTTATCCTTCTAGGAATCCATCCTACAGAAAATAACAATATGTAAGGATAGAGTACAAGGATCTCTATTGTTAATGACTTATATGTTATAAATATAACTTAATTGTAAAAAATATATTTTTATAAATTTAGAATTCAGTGAAAACATTGTGAATCAAATATAGTACATTCAAAGTATGGAATATCATACAGCTATATTAAAAATAACTGGTAGGAAGCTATACTGTTGGAAAAGCATACATGATATTTTTAAGTTAACAAAGGGTATTGCAGATATTTATGCATATATATAAATATATGGTCATGTTTTATATAATTTTTGGTATTAAAAATTATTCTATAAAAATGTATATATACATTTGTATATTTTAGTGTACGCATACTCAAAATATGGATATTCCTCTTAGGGTGGATTAATGTTAGATTGTTGGAGAGGTAGAGGTAGAAGAAATGAGTATCTATTATATTTGTAGTTTTAAAAGTAACAATAAACTTTTAAATAGAAATTTTGACCATTTTACTTTCAGGAAACATGTTATTTTGAAACAAGTCAGAATTACACATCTTATGAACAAATTATTACTGAATTCAGGGGCAAATATACAAAACTATGGATTCTGCCATGAATTTTCCTCCTCATTTTGGCCTAGGGGAGAATGAAGCCCTTCTTGATTGTGAAGCATCCTTCCAGGGTTTCATAACAAAGGAATGGATCTTGAAGTAAGATGTACCTTTGAGTAACACTCAAATTAAATTGAATGGCCACTCCCAACTTTTAAGTGAGACATAAATTTGGCCCTAAACTTTTCCACTTGATTCCTGCACTTGGTTTATAATTCTGCCTTAGAGTGATTCAGGAAGCCCTAGTGCAGTGATGGCGAGCCTTTTGAGCTTGGCGTGTCAGCATTTTGAAAACCCTAGCTTAACTCTGGTGCCGTGTCACATATATAGGAATTTTTTTATATTTGCAACCATAGTAAAACAAAGGTGTATATTTTTGATATTTATTTTATATATTTAAATGCCATTTAACAAAGAAAAAATCAACCAAAAAAAATGAGTTCGCGTGTCACCTCTGACACGTGTGTCATAGGTTCGTCATCACTGCTAGTGCTTTCCTCCTAAAAGACAGTGGCTGAGTGAAAGCCACGAACCTTTGACTTGTCATGTTGGGCTCTGTCTAGCTGACAAATGGTCAAGTTACTCTCATGGCTCTGAGACCCAACTTCTCCTTTCGTCAGATGGGCATGATAATACTGAAAACTAACTGTGATAATGATAGAGATGGCACATTCTGTTAATTATCTTCTAGTTATTTGGTTTAACTAATTATACAAATCAAGAGTTATTTATTACTCAGTGGTAATATGCTCACTTAGAAAAGTTTGCCTTTGTTTATGGTATTATGTAATACCAAGATACTTACAATAATATATCATTGCAGCTTGATCTTCTCATAGTGTTAGAGCCAGAAGGGACCTTGGAGTTGAGGCTGCAATTATTTTTTAAAGATGCTCTAACTAAGATGAATTCCTTGTCCAAGATTACACAGCTGGTTAATGACAGAGCTGGGAACATGCTGGGAAGTATTTCTGGCATAAATGATAGTATGTCTTTTTTTATTATTTTTTATTGTCTAAAGATTTACATATGCCTCCATTGGTTATGCTAATATGTATGCACACAAGTCCTTTGGTTCCTCTCTACCCCCCCTCCCCCTCTGCTATTTGTCTCTGGATCTATTTTTGTTCATCAAATTATGTTGATCCTTATATCCCACATATGAGTGAGATCATGTGATATTTATCTTTCTCTGACTGGCTTATTTTGCTTAGCATAATGATCTCCAGTTCCATACATGCTGTTGCAAATGGTAAAAGTTCCTTCTTTTTAATAGTGGCGTAATATTCCATTGTGCAGATGTATCACAGTTTTTTAATCCACTCATCTGCTGATGGGCACTTAGGTTGTTTCCAAATCTTAGCTATGGTGAATTGTGCTGCTATGAACATAGGGGTGCATATATCCTTTCTGATTGGTGTTTCTGGTTTCTTGGGATAATAGTATGTCTACATTTTACTTAATATTTTCTTGTTATCATACATGAACAAATATTATTTAAAAGTCTAGATAATTTCTATCAGTTAGATTATAATCTAAAAGAAAAGATGTAGCCTTTTAAAAGCTGGGTAGCTTTGCTTTCTTTTTTCCTTTCAAACTGAAATTTCTTTAGGATACTTTATAAGCTATATTAAATGATGATCAATTGTAGAAAACATGCATAAGTAATACTTATTTTCATGTTTTATTTTAATTGGGCCATTATCTGCTGGTTTCCTTTGAACTCATATGTGACTTAAACACACACATAAACACATTTAAATATGTACATATTTTTTAAAGAAAGGATCATGTTATTTGGAGTAAGCATCATATCATTAAGTATGCATAAAAGTAAAATATAACTTTTAAAATACGTAAATCACCTTTAAAATAAGCATGATTACTTTCCCTAGAATTGAGCATGGCTGTTGCATTACTTGAGTGAAGAACGATCTAGAGTATTAGATGACTCATACACTAATTTTTCTGGAAATATTTTAGTTGGGAGGGACTAATGTGTATAAGCAGTGAGTATCATGTTGTTTTTAATATTAAATAAATTTAGCATTGTAATCCCAGTAAATTTTGGGCATTTAGATGCATAAATGCTTGCATTGTCATCAGAATACAAGTGCATATTTAGTTATATAAGTGAGACATATTTTATAAACGAATTTATGTGTATATGTAAATTTATAGAGAGGGGTTTATATAAATATATTTACTCTGTTGGCATTTGAGATAGCTCTGTTTGTATAATGAATGATGGTGGAGTCTGTTAAGGACCTTAGAAATGATTTAAAGTATAATCCTATGCATTAAGTTACTTTCTGAGATTGAAATACTTTGTATTTATTTATTTTAATGTATATTGATTTTTTTTTTTGTTTTAGAGAAGGGAGAAGGATAGAGAGATAGAAAAATTGATGAGAGAGAAACATGGATTTGCTGCTTCCTGCACGTCCCCACCTGGGGACCGAGCCAGCAACCTGGGCATGTGCGACCGGGAATCATATTGGCTACCTCTTAGTTCATGGGTCAGCGCTCAACCACTAAGCCACACTGGCTGGGATAAGATTGAGATACTTTTAATTTAATACCTTTTTTCTCTTATTTTTTTTAAACCACCAAATTATCCTTGAATAGTGACAGAAACAATGATATTTTCAGTATGTAGTTATCAGAATTACTCAGATGACTCTTACTTTTGGGGAGGCAGATACACATCACAGAGTAGAGTAACATTTAAGACCTCTACATGAAATACTACCTTATATGGCATAAAGCATTGAAAAAAAAAACTTGAAAAGTAATGCAAAAAGTTATTTCATCACTAGGGTAACACCACTGTCTTTTCCATAGTAGATTGTCATCCCAGTTTTTTCTCTGATCTTTGTCCGTTATGTGTCAGGAAAACTAAACCAAGCTGTGTGACTTGGTCAGTCTTTGGTCCAAACAGATTTTCTGGCTAAAGGTGTTCTGTAATGTCACCATGATTCACATCTTCTGGATACACAGTACTTATATGGATAGTCTTACTGGACAGCTTGAAATGTTTAATATGTATGTTCAGTAATCTGATTAGTTTGTCTCTGTTAAATAAAGTTGGTAATATTTTAGTTTATTTGTCCTTATATGGCTCTCTGAAATAACAACATACTTGTGTGTTATATGTCTTTTTACTTTACTTTTTTTCTCTTCCTTGATAGACTGTATTCTTGGAGGGCAGATACCATTATCTTAATTACCTTTACAAACCTAGTGCCAATCTCGGAGCTGGGCACATAATAGAGATATGTAAATATAGATAAAGTATAGACTAGGTATTTAGTAAAAGTGTGTTGAAAGAATGCCTTTTAAAGTGACTGTAGGGGTTTGCAGGATGCCTGTTGTTGATGATAAAGGGCCTCCTAAGGCTTATGACCTGATGAAAATAATTTAGACTTTTTTCTAATAGAAATTATAAATCACTTATTCAGTATCACTTATTGATGCTACATGTTTGTTACAGTAGGGTAACAAATCTTGGTCGTCCTGCATTTCAGAAGAAAAAACAATAAAATTCTGATATGTAAAATTGATTTTAAAGAAAGATTCCTTCCGGGCATAGGATTGGACATCCAGTTATTGGATGATTTTGAATGAAGGCTTCTTTGCATCAATTCAGTTTAAAAGGGATTGGGAGACTTTGTGGAGCTGAATGACTTTAGTTTGCATCTTCAGGACTCTTGCATCTATTTGGGGAGTGCTTTCAGTATTGCTGGCACTAAAGGAGCCATGTGATCTACTGGCTTGTGCTGATTCTAAGACCTACAACGGGAAAGCTAGAATCCTATATTTTTGGAACTGAGAGGAACCTCAGGAATCATTCATGGGAATTGGCCTATCCCTGCTGAGAAAGTCCTGCACGGATTTGCCCCTGCACATAATTAGGTCTGAGCAGAGCCAGTTCCTTTTAAGAGCTGCTTCTCTGATCCCTGCTTTGCATCAGCAGTGTGCTTTCACTCCTGATGCGCTGGAGATAAAAGTAAAAACAGCTGAACTATTCAGACGCAAGGAGCTGTAATCAAAACCTTCTGATGAGGCAAGAAAAACCAATCAAACAAAGCTACCTTCAAGGTTTTACTTAAAAATGACTGAAGCAGTATGCAGCAGACCTTCTGTAGCTAAGATTTAGGGACTGGGATCCTCATTGCCTGTACCAATATTCCTGCACAGAAAAGCAGAGAAAGAATCCTGTAGAAGCTTCTGTGATGGTGGGTTATGTTCAGAATTTTCAGCTACCAGCTGATATATGGTTGGAAGCTAGCATGGTTGGCCCTTGCCCAGGGCTCATCATTCAGTGGGTTCCCCTTCCTGGAAATGGAGGTGATTGGCCAGTACTCTCTCTGCATCCTCAAACAATATGGTTTTTAAAAGACCTTGGGCCAGCTTCAATCACCTTATAACGATCTGCTGATGTTATCCTGGGTAAGTTAAGCAATGACCTGTATTATTACAAAGCCAATTCATGATATCCATATAGTAATCACTTAGGACAGGGTAAATGAGTGTGATGAAGATTAGTTTTGCTCCATGCCTTAGGTTCTACCTTTTGAAATAGAAGCTTTTAGCTATTCTTGAACTTATGGTAGGCACTGTGCTAAAACATATAGTATTTATTATCTTGAATAAATCCCATTGCAACTCTAAAAGAAGTAGATTCGAGATTAGGGAGACACAGGGAACTAAACTAGTCACTTGCCAATGTCATTGACAGAAAATGAACAGTAAGGGAAAACAAGAAAGGCAGCAATGTATAATATTTCCTGTTTGTTGTTCTGTATTATTTGACTTGTTACTACCTGTGAACCAGTGATTTTTTTATGTGAACCTTATCAGTTCCTAGAATGATATTGTGCTTAATTATGCAAATATTAAACTTTTTCTAAAGAAGCTCTCAGTGTTTTAAATAAATTGTTACTTCACATATTTCAAAATATTTTCATAGAGGCTTGACTGCAGACTTGTGTTACAGAAGGGACAATTATGGACACATTAAGGGACTTAGCAGTGTTTCAGTGTAAGTCATTGACTAACCTCAGCTGTAATCTTAAATCTCCTGACTTTTGGGTCTATGATTGTTTACTGTCAGGGCACCTATACAGAAATGCAAATTTTTGCATATGTCTGCAATAATAAACTTTAGAAAAGCAATATATATATATATTTTAAAATTAATGGGAAACAAAAACAATAATGTAGTAGAAACCCTCAGGAAAATAAGCCTGTGACAAAATCCTTAAATAAAATGACATAGTGCCCAGAATCTATAGGAATAATAGAGACATGTGGGATTCTATCTTTAAAAATAGAATGCACATGTATTTTTTTATATTTTATTGATTTTTTACAGAGAAGAAGGGAGAAGGATAGAGAGTTAGAAACATCGATGAGAGAGATTGATCAGCTGCCTCTTGCACGCCCCCTACTGGGCTTGTGCCCGCAACCAAGGTACATGCCCTTGACCGGAATCGAACCCGGGACCCCTCAGTCCGCAGGCCGACGCTCTATCCACTGAGCCAAACTGGTTCAGCAAGAGAATGCACATATTTAAAACAAAGTAGGCAGGGGGAGGAATATGGACTATGTTAGACTTTAGATGAATAATAAACTTAAAAATCTGTACATATACAACTCACATTTAATTGTAGAAACATATATTAGCTTATAAATAATGGTTAACTTTATTTTCTACTGTGAATGAGACACAATTAGAATGTAAAATTATTTAAAGTTTACTTTAATTGAAATCAATAGAATTTATTTGAAAAAACTACCTACTTAACAAAGTTGGTGATTCTTAACAAAGTTTGAAAATTCCGCTCATGCTACAATGTAAAGAAAACGTCTTTAAAATTCATAATAGTCGTTTTTTTAAGGTTAAAGGATCAATGTGTTCTCCTTTTGATGTGTTTTACTTGAAAGGCATACCTTTAGGAAAAAAAAAAAGCTTTGCCTGTTTTCAAAAGTTTCAAAGTAAAACTCAATGAGAAGGAACCATTCTTGAGGCCTTACAGTTGCAAAGAAGTATATCTAAAGTTCGTAAGATATTGTGTCTGGTCCCTCAAAGCTAAAGATCCCATTTTTACTGTTAGACTTGTAGAATTTGAGTGATTTTTTTTAACACTTTCCCCTGGTATTCAGAACTAGTTAAGAGGACTCATGAAAATAGATGGGAACATCTTTAAATCATTACAGAAGGTTATGGCTACAAGGCAAAAAGTTATTTGTAGATTTTCTAATTATCTGGTTTATTTTATTAATGTTGACAGCAAAAAGCTATAATTTAGACTTTTCCCAAAGAGAAAAGTTTGAGGCAAAGTAATCATATCAAAAGAGTTGCCAAATCTCCATTTTGTTTTATTCTGTCTAGATGTGATCTTAAATCATAAGATCTTTAGTGAGATTTTGAATGAGAGTGTCCAATTTTCCAAAAGGAAAGTTCTAGAAATGTTCAGGAAACATTATTTAGAATTCCTTAATAGTCTTAGACCATGCATGTGCTCACGTGCGAAGTTTTCTCCTGTGTGTGCTTTTTTGTATCAATTAGAAAATTGGTGACCATTTTGATAAAAGTCATTTGTCTGATTATTCATAAAGGGTTTTAAACCATTAACAAATGAGTGAATATTCTTTTATATAAGTAGCTCTTTCTCTTAAGTAATTGCCTCTTGGTATCGTAGCCTTACCTTGTGTATAATGGATGTTTTGTATTCTGAGATCCTAGTTATAATACTTTAATGTTTAATGCTTTTCCTCTTGTAGTTCAAGTGGGCCAGGGGTTGGGGAAGACAGTGGCAATATCTGGAGATAGAGTTTTTGGCATAACTAGGGGTCAGAGTTCAGTTACTGATATCTAGTGAATAGAAGCCAGGGACACTGCTAAACATCCTACAATGCACAGAACAGCCTCCTACAACAAGGGATTATCCAGCCCAAAATGGCAATAGTGCCAAGATAGAGAAACCCTACCCTAGATGGAAAGAACTGTCTATTTTTCTTGCCATATATAATGTATTTATTTTTTATTATTAAAATTTCATGAAATATACTCTTAGAATATAGTAGTATTAGAGGCTAAAATTTAGCCTTGAGTGAAATAAATTAATAAAATTAGCTACATATAAGGCATAAAATTATAGAATCTAGTAGACATGTGGATATAAAATTATAATGCTGAAGTATACCTGAAAAAATACAGATTTGGTAAAATGTAGTATATTTCCAACACTTACATATTGCTAAAACTGGAAGGAGGCTTAATGATTACCTAATTTGATGGATCATAATTGAGATCATGTGTTGATACAGGTCAATGCTTCAGAATTACTTGAGGAGATGCCTTCCTCAAAAAAAAAAAAGAATGCTTAGAGTCTTTCTCTAATGTAATACTTTTTATAAGTGGATCTATAACCTTACTCCTTTCCCCACTCCATTTCCTCTTTGAGAACCACTGCTCTCTTTTATCCCATGTGACATGGTGGCTCAAAGATGCTTGACTCCTGTAGGTAGCCAGTAATGCAGTTAATTGGTGACTGCTGAATTTAAAAAAGTAGATCATTCTTTCCGCCTTGCTTTAACAGGCTTGCTTTTAAAATGTTGAAGGATGGATTTTCCCATCTTCATATGTTCATTCTCCTTATACTGACTGAATGCCTCCTAGATACCTGCCAGGCCCAGTGCTAGCATCTAAGGATACAGGCACAGTCCTCGCCTTCATGGAGAAGAAGAGAGACGGGATAAACAAATGCAATAAAAGCAAGTCTGTAGGAATAATTTTAATAAGTGGGAACAAAAATATTGAACCACCACAAGGGACCTAGCAATGGCTTGGATCATCTGAGACCCAAGGACTTGTCCAAGGACACCTAATTACATGCCAAGGTGGAGGTGGAAGGGGAGGGCATGGACCTCTGGAAGCAGCTCTGCCTCCCACTTCACACTGGCAGACATGCAGGCTGGGAACAGGAGCATCCTCTAGCTCTGGAGAAATATGAAGGCATGCAGTACCTGCTCCTACTGTAGGAGCAGGTAGTGGGGTAGGAGCAGGTACTGCAAAGAGAAAGTGACCAATGCTCCTTTCTTAAGAGGCTAGAGCCATGCCTGGGCTGGTTGGTATCCCTTGGAGGTGTGAAAAGTGAAGAATTTGTGAGCTTGTTTCATCCCTTAGACTAGGCTCTGGGCAGTCAGCAGCTACCCAAATTGTCTTATGGAAAAGGGGAAGCATAGGAAGTGGAGAAGGGGGTTTATAATATTGCCTGGGTGGAGCCAAGAAAGAAAGGAGGAGAACACAAAATGCTAGCGGGATTAGAAGGGAGAAAAGACAAGGCCCGGTCTCCATGCTGTCTTCCCTCCCCTGTTCCTGAGCTCTGGAATGTGCTTGCCCATAGGCCACCTCATTAGTGTGGGCTTTGTTTCTGTGCCCCAGCTCGTAGTCAGCGTCACCTGTAATGCACCAAACGTTTAATGTAACACTTTGAAATAGCAGATGAGATTTGGATAGTAGGTCTAGCAAGTTGTTTTATCAAACTTATAAATCATAGCCTTCAAATGGCCACACAGCTTTGGGAAAAGATTAAAACTATATTTAAATTTGTGATGTGATGCATGAGATTATCATATGGGAAAACATTTCAATAAAATTAGGTTCACTATTCACCACATGAGAAAAACATTTTCCTCTTTGAATCACATCAGCTTTTAAGAAGTCATAAAATTTTGTTCAAGAACATATTGTGCTTACCCCCCCCCTCCCTTTTTTTTGTTAATTTTGTCTTAAGGACTAAAATCTGTACTTAGTTCCATTTAGTTCATCATTCCTTTCAATTTTCTTTTCTAAATTGAGAACAGCCTGATTAAGGAGCATTGTGGCAGTAGAAATTACCTGAATCATTGCCACAGCATAGTGGCTCCTGTCTGTAGTGCTCAAAAGTGAAGAGCTCTAAAGTAATGATCTCTTTGGCTCCTGGGAGAACTCATGTTCGTGAAAACAAAGCAGGAAGTTATTTCGGCCCACAGAGGAGAGGCTGATCTGAGGTCACGTGGAGATAGACGCCCTGGGAAGCGGCGTCTGTCCTGATGGAGTTTAGATGAGCCATCTGATAAGCTTTCAGCTGTCAGAGCCTCGGAACAGAACTCCACGAGGGCTAGAAATAGCATCTGTGGTCCTTTCCAAAAGTTTGAGTACAAAACACCCATATTTAATAGACATTTATTGGAGTCTGATTGCTTATTATATGATAGAAACTTGGGCAGATATAAAAGAAGAATTGGACACAGTTCTTGCCCTCAAGGACCTAAACCTTTTAGGGAAGAGATGACTCATATTCGTGGCCATGTGGGTACAGACAGTAAGTTGATGCCATCAGTGGATATGGAGGAGGTGAGAAGTTGTGGGCCATCCGAAGACCTGTTTGATCCCCCCGCCCTTCATTGTCTCCTATATGTCAATTCTGTTCATTAGCCCCGCATTTGTTTTTGTGACTAGTATTCAAGTGTTTCTCTTCCTTGAGAAGGACTGTGCCTTACTAGTCTTATTCTCTGTGCCTGTCAGTGCCTTGCCTGTTAAACATATGTTAGACTTAATGGCTGAATGAATAATGAATGGGTTAGTAGGTGAAGCTCTGAAATCGAGGGGGGAGTGGGATGTGGAGATGGATTGGTAGAAAGTTGAGGCTGGACACGGAAGGAAGGTAGAGGAAATATTCCAAACCCGCACAAGATCATACTGAGGAGCATGACATGTGCTGGGAAGACAGTGTGTGTTCAATTTATATAATAACCAAGTTCACTTTGGTAAAGACTCATTAGATTGCAAGTAGTTGGAAATGCAGTTCAGAGGGGATTAAACAACCCAACAGCAACTCTTAACTTTTCCAAATGAGGAAATGGCCACAAGAGAACTCCTGTTAGTGAAAGCCAAGCAGGAAGCTGTTTGCTCCACATAGAAGAGCTGATTTAGTCAATTTAGAGGCTCCTGTTGTCCCCGAGTAACTGAATAGCCCAGTCAAGGGACAAATCTTCAGATATCCTTTGAACCAGACAATCCAATGGTTATTTTGCTCTCTCAGGCTCTGCCTTCCTTCCCATGGTGGCTTTATTCTCATGATTGCAAAAGGACTGTAGGAGCTCCAGACCCCACAAGGTCACAACACTGAATACAGTGGAGCTTGCCTGCACTAAAGTCGCATATCTGAATGACTCTGATCTGTTATCTGCACATTTCAGAACCAATCACTGTATCCAGGGAGTTGGGATATACTATTTGGCTGCTGTCACTGTGGCCTCATCCCATGAACCAGCATGTACCAACTGCCTGCATATTCTGTTTTAAGGGCTGGAGGTGGTGTTTCAAATTGCAACTCCACACTTCCACTTGCACCCTGGCTCTCTGTTTTCTCCCTATTTTATTTTTCTCCACAGCACATATTACCTTACAACACACTATATATTCCCACTATATATTTTAATCTTGTAGTGGATTGTCTGTTTCTCCTTGTGGGAGTGTAAGCTTCATCAGGGCACCAGTCTTTGCCTGTTTTTGTCACTACCTTATCCCCTTTATACAGTGCTCAATAAATAATTGTTGACATGAATAAAAGAATAAGACAATGTCCTGCCCTGGCACGTGTGGCTCAGTTGGTTGGGCATCATCTTATGCAACTGAAAGGTTGACAGTTCGATTCCTGATCAGGGCACAGTTCCCGATAGGGAGCAAGCAGGAGGCAGGCTATTGATGTTTCTATATCCCACCTCTCCCTTCATTTGTCTAAATAAAAAAGACAATGTCCTTATTTTCTTAAGCTGACATTCT
Organism: Myotis davidii; assembly: GCF_000327345.1. Classification (NCBI taxonomy): domain Eukaryota; kingdom Metazoa; phylum Chordata; class Mammalia; order Chiroptera; family Vespertilionidae; genus Myotis; species Myotis davidii. The sequence goes on from NW_006297224.1 coordinate 2,274,518, forward strand.
TGTGGAGGAGGACTTGTGTTAAATAAGTAAGTAAATAAGAAAATACCAGAGAGTGATAGTATTGTTGAAAATAAGACACAGTGATGGGGCAGCAAGTGCAGGAGGAGTGGCTTAATTTGGTTGGCACGTCCACCTTGATTGAATGGCTGCTAACTGGAGATGCATGGGTTATCAAAGGAAGTTCCTGGGACAGCACTAGCAAGTGTCAAACCGATATAGAGACAACAAAAATGATGTTCCTTGTGTCTTATAGCTTAATCAAATTAGGAATTCCCTTTAGAGATACCACTGTTTCCAAGATTTTTGCTATCTTCTTCCTAGCAAGTCTCATGAACTTTTGTTGATTTTTAACACTATGTCATTCATCTCTTTAAAAGCTATAGGTCACTTTTGTCTTTTGTCTTGGTAGGTACACTGTGTTGGTATTATACAGTCTTGGCCATTCACACATGGTGATGTCCATCTAGCTTCCTTCCTAAATGCTTCCCTGTACCTCCCAGCAACATGATCTTATGGCATGCAAGTCCACCTTAGTAGTGGTCTTAAAAATAATTAGGAAGGTAATTCATTCTCTCTCTCTCTCTCTCTCTCTCCCCCCCCCCCCCCCCCCCAGTTGTTTAAAGTCATTTTGGGATTATCTTCTGTTTTAGGTTATCCATGCGTGAAAAGATATCCACCAAATTGTTAACAGAGCTCACATCAGAGAGTGGATTTTGAGAGTTGGGAGAATAGTGATTTTGCTCCAGACACATGTTTGAAGTTTATGTGGAAGCATGGATTACTGATTTAATTTAAAAATGTGGGAAAATTTTAAGAGCATTTAAAAAATTGATCTCAGAGTTGTCTTGGTACTGAAATAATTACTGGGTATTTTGTTTCATTTTACTACACATGATATTATAAATGGGCATAAACATTTGTTAAAGCAATGAGACATAATTACTAAAAAATTGTTTTCAGCCATTGACTCATTAGGAAAAAAAGATTCAACTGAGAAAGGGAGCTATATTACATGAAATTGCTCACAGCGGGTTTAGCTATAGTGGGAGAAAAAATTTGGAAACACCCTAAGTGTCCAACATCAGGATAATGGACATCCAAATGATAGTGATTCTATCTTTAGCCTATCGTAAGAAGGCAGGGTAGAAATAATTTAGGAAGTGAATAAATACATTATTAAATTTTGAAATAGTATGGAATTCTTAATGAAATTATAACTACAAATATGTGGGCCATTGGAAATGTTTATGATAAAATGTTAAGTGAAAATGCAGAGTAGAAAACTAGAAGAAACCATGATTACAATTAAATAATTAATATGTAGTGTTATTAAACAGTGTAACCATTGATTAGCAAAAAGATGAAGGAAATATGCAAAAAATTCATATTCAACATTGAGCTACTTTTGTTGTAATTTTACTTTATGAGTATTTTTTTAGTGTATATGTATTTAGTAAAATTGGATTGGCATTGCATTTATAATGGTGATTTATAAAAGATAGCATTCTTATGTCGTTTTTAAAAAAATTGAAACCAGCAAAAGATTAAGAGCTTTTTAAAAAATTATTATTATTATTATTCACATTTGGGGAGTGACATATTTGGTGATGATCCGCACTTTCTGGATTTCCTTCTTGCAGCCAAGTTGGGAGGAAATGTCTTAAAAAAGGGGAAGGAGAAAGGGACATAAGGCACTCCATTGTGAGTGTGTGTGTGTTCTAATGGGTTAACATATTGCTTCAGCTTGGATTATTTCTTTCCTCAGAACAGTGGATTATTTCTATCGTCAGAGCAGTGTATAAACATTTTTTTGGGAAAAAAGCTAAAATGTTTAGACAGCTGCTTCCTTTATTTTTTTTAATATACAAATAATATTTTTACTACCTCACAGACATCATCATGCCTTTGTAACCAGCATACTTTAGACTCCTGTGAACCCCTTAACTTTATTCCTGCTTTTGGTAGCAGTATTTTGATACCAATTCCTTTCTTTTTATTTTTTTAAATTATTGTTATCTATGAGTTTGTTAGACCTTAGCATGCCTTAAAATTGAGATACGAGAAATAAGAGTAATTAATTTTATTTGTAGTATTCTATATTGACCGCCGTGTAATCATTTTGGGGTAGGGGTGGGGGTTGGTAATCATTATTTTATCTCTGACCTCAGTAATTTAAATGGCCTTTATGTATTAACTGAAGCATGTAAAAAAAGTAGACGATTAATGTCTTTTACCGGTGATTCTGCAATACCAAATAATCCGTTTCTGGTTTTTCAGCCTGACATGCAGCCATTTTAGTGAATTACTAATATAACTGATTAACATGGTAGGAGAGGTTAATTCTATAGCTCCTTCAGACAGAGCCTGAAGTTTCTCTCACCTCTTTTGCATTGTCGGCCGTCTGAACTGTTGGCTGCACAACGTGCTTTGCTTTCCCTGGATTCCTTGGACTCCTATTTTTATAACAGATTCCACTTGGCTTGCATGACTTTAACCTGGCAGGGCAAAGGGCTTTCTTGAAGGTGACCATCTCCTCAACCTGTTTGACTTCAGTTCTGGCAGGGAGGGGAAAAACAGTACAAGGAGGCAGGGACTGGGCTGTTGGAAACTGTTGTTTTCATTTGCTTTTTTTGGGACTGCATTGAACATAAATTACCAACCATTGATAACAAAATTAGTTTAAAATGTGTCTTTGGATAGCTTCACTGTAAAACGCATTTAGGCATATTCCCCACATCAACTTATAAAAGGGGTGGGGGTCATTTAATAGACAACTAGCTACTATTATGTTTCCTTTTTTATGCCACATGACCCAGATATTTTAGAAGGCAAAAAAAAAAAAAATAGTTCTGTTTGTGTGCTAGTTGAAATGGTAAGCATTTTTCTTGCTCTGGATGTAGAAGGATGGTGGGTCCTTTAAGCAGAAGACTGTGTCCACTTGAATTGGAGGCTGCCCAGGGCATCTGAACTTCATACTCTGACACTTAGAGCTGGACTGCATCTCTAAGAAAATTAAAGTGCTTTGGCACTGCTTTGATCAGAACCTCGTGTTTCCAGGCTGAATATTTTCAAAACAAGATCACTGTCAAGAAGAAAGGTCAACATCAGTTCTTCCTGAAAACTCTTAATCTGTATTTCTTTTGGTGGTGCAGCACTAAATGTATACATTGACAGGAGTGTAGAAAAATGAGTTGTGTTTCTAATGTTTAACTATATATATTTAAATTCATTTAAAGCAATCAAAGATGTAAAGCCAATGGCCATTCCAAAAGTTTTCATCTTTGCTAAAACAAGATAAATTAGCTAAGGTATTTTTGTTAGTAGTTATTTCTTTCCTGCCCTTGCTGTGTTTGAGAAATGAAATACAGATATGAGAACAACCTTTTAATTTAATCTTTACATATTAAATGTAATTTAGTAAGCACAGCCTGAAAGTCCTTTTTGTTTCTTATATTAAGAGAAAAGGTATATTAATATTATGCACACATACATTTCCTCCCCCGTCCCCTGTGCAGAATCTAAAACTTGTTGGAAAAAATATATATGCTTTCTACTAGAAAAAAAAAATTACCAGCCACTTTGAAAAGCCTAAAGGTTCAAGCCCCAGCTGTCGAAAACTGATCCTGGACTGCTGCAGCTAATGCACTCTCCTTCGAGCAGGCGAACCCTGTCACAGGTGACAGCTGACCCACTTACTCAGACCTTGTTAAAGCACCAGGTTCCTTTTGTAGGTCTCCAGATTCTTCTGGCCTGTCATAACTAGCGGTGGCTGCTGAAGCTCAGTCCCTCACACTTAATTTTTTATGGCTTTTGTGTGACTAATCAGGATTGGAGCAATGGTTAACAGGAACCTTTGACAAAATTCTGACACAGCGAGGGTAGCCTGGAATAGTATTTGGAGGTGAAGGTAAGGCCTGCAGATGCTAAGAATTTGGTTATAGAGCCCCTTCAACTGTGTCAGAAAGTTTTTGTTTTTTCATCAGTGGTTCAACTTCTATTGAAACACCTCCACAGCCTCCATTCATAAGCAACCATGATTTTTCTAACTTCTTGGTGACTTATTAGTATAGTGAATAGCTCCAGGTGCAAAACTTTATGATCTAACTAATTTGTGATCCCCACCGTGGTGTATGCACGTGTCACAGAGGAGTCCGGTGTCTGAGGGAGAGCCCTGCCCAGATTGTGGTTGGCATTTGTGTACATTTGCTTTTGGATATACTTCCTGGCTTTAGCACATTTTCTCTAAAGAACATCCTTTTTAGCTGAACACCTTTAATGCTGGAATTTAGGCTGCCTTTGTTTTCTTTGTTTTTGTTGGGTAAATTATCTACCAAAGCCTTTGTTGAAAGAAGGCAGGCTGTTGGTCTGAGCTCCCTGGACTGGTTTTCCATGATTCACACGGCCATTGATTAGTGGCGTGATTCAGCCCAGCAGCACCGAGTTCACGACCTCCCCTGTTGACATTGTGGGTCATGCTTTACGATCTTGGGAGTAGTGTTTCCCCGAGATAGGAATGGCCAACACCCATATGTGTTAGAAAACTATGTGAAATATATGTGTGTGTGGTGCTTGAAAGGGAAGGGAAAAGAAAATAGTCTTGGTTCTTTGAAATGTGTGTCATTGTTTCAGAAGAGTGGGGACACTGGTTTATGTGATAGGAACAGAGGGGAATCTTTGCTTGTTTACACTTAAAAAGAAAGGGCTATAGAAAAATATGGGCCTGCAATGATATAATATATGCTGGGGACATACCCATTTTACTCCATCTTCTTATAGACTAGACTAGTCCTATTAGATGCAGATCTGTATTGGGGAAAAGATATACGTTGTTTATCTTTAATGAAAGGGACGGCTGGGAACTCATCAACACCTCACACTTGACCTTAGGCAAGGAAGTACAGTATAGGAATTGTTTAGAAATAATCCTTTATGTCAAAATTAATATTGCATGAATACTGAATGCTATGTTTACCTGAAAGCAACCTGTAAATTTTCTCTGTTGGGTGGACAATTATAGATTTCACTGTAGTTAGGTGGGAGACAGTGAGTAATGGTGGGACTTCAGAATCCTTGTCTACAGTCAGTATTTAGATTTGTGTTTGAGAGTTTTGTTTCTGTTTTATTTTGTTGTGAGTGTGTGGTTTTGTTTGTTTGTTTGTTTGTTTTGTTGGTTAGAAAGAGCATGCTGTTTTATGAAGATGCCCCTAAAACTAGCTTTATTAAGTGTAAATCTATTGATGTGAAGGTATGACATTATAATACACATCTTTTAAATTATGCTTGGTTACTATTTGTTTAAAATCAACTGAATAAAAACATCTTCAGCTATCCAGATTTCAATCTCTACAGATGACTAATCATGTGGCAGATTCAAACATAAAGGTTCTAGTGAAAAATAAAATTACAATAAAAAATGTATTTGTCTGCTCCCTGGTTTGAAAGTACAGAATGTTTTCTGTGCCTTTTAGATACGGGGAACTATGATATTGAAAACAATGGTAACCATGGTGAATGTACCTTACAAAATAAATAGAAAAAAAAAAAGAGGTGGGGGTGGGGAGTGGGAAGGAGTTGGTGTAGTAACAGCTTGGTGAATAAATAAATATTTAAACTTCATGCCTGGTTACTTGTGTAATCACGAGATTTGCAGAGTTATGTTGTATATTATCATTTAGTTGGTATCTTATTTATCTTGTTTTAAATAACCTATTAAACCAAATTTAAGTGTTGTTCAGAAACAAAAGCAAGTTATAAGCTTTCTGGGTTTTAATTTCTTCATGAGTAAAAAACAGGAAATTGAATTAGATGTGTGGTAAGGTTTTTCCAAGTTCTTAAATTCCATGATCCTGTGACCCAGGAAGAATCCAGGGGTGATGTGAGTAAAGTAAGTTTTGAAATGACATTAACTCCCAAGCCTTAGGACCACTGAGAGTACCTAGAAATCATGTACAGGAGACTATTATAGGTGCAAGTATAAAACAAATAAAAAACAAACACACCCATAAAACAAAACAAATCTTGATCCTGGCAGCTTAAGAAAAGAGGAAGTTTATTAGAGTGTCTGGTGCAGCATTATTCAATAGAACTTTCTTTGATGATGAAAACATGCTCTAAATCTGGGCTGTCCAGTATGGTAGCCAATAGTCACATGTGACCATTGGGTGCTTGAAATGTGGTGAGTTCAACAAAGGAATTGACTTTTAACTTTAGTTTTGTTTCTAAAGATTTTTAATTGATTTTGAGAGAGAGAGAGAGAGAGGAAGGGAAGAGAGATAAACATAGATGTGAGAGTGAAACACCCATCAGCTGCCTCCTGCATTACCCCTATCAGGGATCGAACCTGCAACCTGAGAATGTGCCCTGACTGGGAATCGAACCAGCAACCTTTGGTGCTTGGTACAAGGCCCAACCAATGGAGCTACACCAGCCAGGGCTAATTTTATTCAGTTTTAATTGAATTAAACGTAAAAGTTTCATAGTTAAAGGAATCCTGGGAATAACAGCCATTAATCTTAAGAAGGGTAGGTAGCGGCATGGAGGCCCTAGGGACTGAGGACTGCTTTGGGATCTTTAGAAGCAGGAGCAGTGGCCTCTTTAAGGTTGCTGTTACCATGACTCAGATATTAGTGGTAATGACAACTTCCAGGGAGAGACAAGCTGGTTGTCTTAGTTTGCTCAGGTCTGGTGTCTACTCCTGCATCAGTCAGCGATAGGTTGGTTGAAGAATTAACAGTGTATGCCTCGGAGTGCTGATAGTTCTCAGTGGAGAAGGAAGTGTGAACCAGGTAGCAGTCTTCAGAATTGTCTACCAATTTACTTGAATTCTTTTTCTCTGCACGCATTGATTTTCTAAATTTAAAATACTCTTGATTTTGTTAATTCAGTTATATTGCACCTATTTATCTTTTTATCACAAATTAATATAGTTCTACAATATGCTGATAGAATTTACTAACCTTGGGAGACTAATCCTATATAATATTGTGTGGAAGGAAATCATAGAAAATTATAGTTAAAGGCCATAACTTGAGCATATTTATTTGCCCATGCTCCTCTCTTACAGATGAAGAAACCAAGGCTTAGGCATTGTGCTGCCTCAAGTCACAAAAATAGCCACCACATTAGGGCTGGATACTTGGTGCCATCTCTGAACCTCTGGTGATGACCAGTTGAAGGTTAAAACCAGGAGTTTGAAATTGAGGTTTTATTTCCTGAAATTTCTTATCTTTTTGTAAAATGATAAAGGTAAAACTTTGTGAGGAATCTGAGTAGTGCAAGTTTTGATTTTCCAGCTTTTTGTTTTGCTTTTTTTTTTTTTTGCATAACATGAAGTTTTGATTGAGAATGTGATATTTGTGTCATGTGAATTTATAAAATCATGTCTTCTTAATATATTTCTAATCAAATAATTCTTGACACAGGTAAGTAAAAAAAAAAATGTGGAAAGGAAAGGCACCCTAGGGTGACTGCTGCTTATATGAACACTAGAGTGAAGTAGCTGTTTACACCCCCTGATAAATGTGTTGAACATTTCCCTAGAACAGGTTGTCCTCCGTGTGCATCTGACACGTTTCTGTAGGGGACAGGAGAGCTTCGCTTTGCTCCCTACACCTCAGGAAGCTCAGGAAGGGAAGCCTGCTCAGGGACTAAGTTCTGACATCCAGTATGTGAAATTTTCCTAATAGCAGTCTGTGGACATCTATTGTCAATGGACTCATTTGGGGTACAAGCCAACCAACAGGTCAGAGGAGAAATGAGGGTTAGCAGAGAAGAATCCAGGGCAAGTGTGAGTCAGACACTAGCTCCACACGGGAGGGAGGGCAGCACTGGAAGCCCCGGGTCAGTCAGACTGCAGAGAATGTGCTGCACAGCCTCCCCCTTAGAACAGGACCTGGGGAATTCAAGGCCCCGTTTTCCACGTGTGCATACCAGCTTGAAGCAATCATCTGAGAAGAGCTCTAGACACATACCTCCTAGATTGAACTCTGCAATTGAATTCCAGTGAGGTCTGTCCACAACATTTCTCCCATCCTAATCTCCTCTGCCATCTTCTGGTTTTCACAGATAGACTAGAAAGAAAAACTGCTGCTTTTATTTTGTCACCACCTGGCTCGGGCTTTGCCAGCAGATGGGTGTCAAGTGGTTATCAGAGCTCAGACTGTCAGAAACACCCCCATTCAAAATAGGTTTCAGCAGTTAACACCAGATTTAAATGATTTTGGTAGTGGTCTTATCTGTAGTCATATAGAATAACTGCAGGACACTTAAACTTGTCATAGGTGAGACAATAAAAAGGTACTCTTATCTGGACTAGCTCTTCCCAGGAAAAGGTAGGGGTCGAGGGCTATCAAAATTAAATAGCAATTTTTGTAGACATGAAAAGCTCCATGTAGATGTACCTACAGGCTCTCCAATATCTAATGGAGTGTGTATTGAATGCAAATTTTTCTCTTCCTGTTTCCCTCCTCTGGTCTATCATTTTTTATGGGGGAACCTAGTACAGGAAGGGAAACCCTTGATAACTGACAAGCTTGCATTTGTTACATTAAGTGAAGCATTTTCACTAACTGAGGAGAAAGATTATTAATTATATAAAATTAAAATGAAGTTATGGAACTTCTTTCAACACGGAACACTTGCTCCCAGCTCAAGGCCTTTGCATTCGCTGCTTCCTGTTTGCCATGCTCTTCTCCCAGATACACACCTGCCTTTTCTCCCCACCTCCCTAAGTCTTTGCTCAAATATCACCTCTCAAACCATGTTCTCTTCTTAATTTTCATGTTGCCTTTTTTTTGACATGCTGCTGTATTTTTTTATTAACAGTTTTATTTCAAGAATATTAGACCTTTAGGGCAGCTATGTTCATCCCTTTTATACACTAATGTAGTCCCAGTTCCTATGGACAGTGCCTGATCTATAGTAGGTGCTCAACTAATATATGGTGAGTGACTGACTCCATGAACTCTATTACCATGATGACGCTAAAGTTTAATTCAATTCCGGAGACTGAAAATCTGAAAGAGCTTCAAACAGTGTCTCCTCGGGCTTTACTTTAGGTAACTTACGTCCTCGGGAGAGATAGCAGCCCTTGCTCTGAACGGAAAATTTCCATTCTGTGACTTTTCCTTCTGCAGCTGCCTCTGAGCAAATTGCTCATCTTAGCTTCTTCTTGGAATGAGCTTCTCCTCCTCTGAACTTCACTTGGCTCTGTCCTTTTGCAGCTTGGCTTCTGTTCACCAGCTTAGTTCTGCTTCCTGACCTCACAGCGCTCGCCCTTTTTATAGTAAAAAGCCTGTGGTGATGTCATTGGCTCAGCTGGTTTCAATCAGGTTTCAGACTGAGCACAGTTGAAGCTGGTGAATGACTCTGCAAGTTATCTTGTGCTGGGCCAGACTAATTCCAACACAAAACAACAAGTTCCACACAACGCTGACCTTTTCGCAATTACCACACTCAAGTCCCAGGGATGCATTTCTTCACTCCTTACTAATGGCAATTGTAAATGCTTCTCCCTGTCCACACAAAGGCAGCATGGCCAGGTATCTGATGCTGCTGGTCATTGGCTCCCTGGCTCTCTCTGCTGCCACCCCTCAGGACCTCGAGTGTTGTTGCTCTTCCTTCTCTGCTCTCTAAATGTCATTCCTCATACCCTTAATTATACTACCCCAGACTCACTTCCTTCCTTGTTCTGATTCCTCCCTGCTACTCCCGGAACACTATTTTTTTGGCCTTACCATCTATGAAATGAAATGGAATTTGCGTGTTTAGTGGCCAAGCTTTCTTTTTTAAAATTGATTTGAATTCTAGGTGCAGTCATTACCATTAATCTTGGATTCCCTACAACAATACCTATTTTGATTTTAGAACATTGAACAAAAGTTTCTTAGTGAGAAGGCGCTTGGCTTGAGATTCTTTTATTTAAGAAGAGTGTTCAGCCGAAACCAGTTTGGCTCAGTGGATAGAGCGTCGGCCTGCGGACCGAAAGGTCCCAGGTTCGATTCCGGTCAAGGGCATGTACCTGGGTTGCGGGCACATCCCCAGTGGGGGATGTGCAGGAGGCAGCTGATCGATGTCTCTCTCTCATCGATGTTTCTGACTTTCTCTCTCCCTTTCTCTCTGTAAAAGATCAATAAAATATATTTAAAAAAAAAGAAAAAAAAAGAAGAGTGTTCAGGTACTAAGTCTGATACAAGACATTTTAATTACTTTTTTTTTAGTTTGAAAAAATGCTTTATTGGGAAACCACTCATTTTTTCATAAAATGAAACTATGTTATTTAAAAACAGTCCTGTGTAGACTATCGTGTGTGATGAAAAATAGTGGATGTAGAATTCTTATAGTCAGAGATTTGGAAGGTTTGATAGTCAATAGCACGAAGGGGCTAGGTGTCCACAGGGGTGGTTGTTTAAAGCGATAGTAAGGAATGTGTAATGTAAATGGGTAGAGGGAAGGGTGCTTATGACCATAGTGACTGCATAACTTATTGCCTGTATGAGGATACTTTGAAGATGAAAGTACCATAGGCAAAAACTGGGACCGCCTTATGCAAATCCTACCTATGATATTGGAAACACACATCAGAACTATGGATTGGTCTTCAGGTTCTCAGGACATAATGTAATGAAACTGATATCCCACTTGCATAGTGTTCTTGATAGAGAGAGAGAGAGTTCTTGATATATATATATATAGGAAGAGAAAGAGAGAGAGAGAGAGAGAGAGAGAGAGAGAGTCCTGAGGTCAATACAGAGAGGTCCTTTTCTGAGCAAGTTTATCTAAACCACAGCAGATGGGAGTCTAGTGAAGGGAATTATGTGCAGGGCATCAGACTTCTCCTTGGGCAGTTAATTGGTAGTTAATGGAACTATTCCAAAGTATTGCATTTTGAAGTCATAGCTAAAAGAACTGTTCTTAATTTTGCACTAATGCCTTTTCTATATTCAATTTTTTTTGGTTTGCTGGTATGTAAGAATTAAAAAGTGAATTTCTTTCCATATTTAAAAAATGCATTTTTATGTATTAGGCAGGTTCAACATTGTGACTTGGCAAAAATTTCTGGTTCATTTCGGCTGATTTTGGAAGATTAGGAAGAGGACTTCACAAGACTATAATATAGTCACTCTCTTAGTATTATGACTGATTGCTTCAGTTTTCCTGGAAATTTCTTTTAAGGAGAACATTATATGTCATTGATATGGAAAGAATTCTGAACAATGTTAAATCATTATGCAGTAGAAACTGGAGACCCTTTTTGCAGCCAACAAGTGACTTGCCCATAAGAGATACGTAATAAATATTATTGACTTAATTCCAGTGACAACCCTGGAAAAGATGAAGCCAGAGCACATTTACTAATAATCCATTTAATTTTTGTGTGTGCATTTTTCTCCCTCATAGAAGTGGTGGCTGATCTTTTGGTCTAACAAGAATGTACTAGTAAGCATATCTGAGTTGAATCTGCTCCCCACTTTGTCCTGGATAATGGATGTACTTCTGAGGAGGCAAGAAGAATTAGAAACTCTTGAATATTTAGTTACCTAAAGATTGATAACTAAATGCAAGTGAAAGAGGCCTATCGGATTAGGAAATTTTTAAAAATTAGGTGTTAGCTTTGTTATTAAAAAAATAATCTACATTCCTTGGCATTTGCCAAAATGAGTTGGAAACTTATGTCCATATAAAAAGTTTAGTTCATAGCAGCTTTATTTATAGTGGCCAAAACATGGAAGCAACCAAGATGCCCTTCAATAAGTGAATAGATAAACTGGTAGGTATATCCAGACAATGGAATATTATTGATGTGAAAAGAGAGAAGCTATTAAGCCAGGAAAAGAAGTGGAGAAAGCTTAAAAATGCTTGTTGCCAAGTGAAAGAAACCAATCTGAAAAGGTTACATGTCATAGATTCCAACTATATGACATTGCAGAAAATACAAAATTAGATAATAAAAACACCAGTGATTCCCAGGGGTTCAGGATGAGCTTGAGAGAGCAGGAGGGAAGAAGGACTGGCAAAACAGAGGAATTTTAATAAACTGAAATTACTCTGTATGACGTTGTAATGGTGGATACATGACATGCATTTGTCAAAACCCACACAACTATACTACATGAAGTGTAAACCCTGATCTTAACTATGGACTCAGTTAATAGCAATGTATCAATACTGGCTCCATTGTAACAATAATGGGGATAACTGTGGAAGGGGGGGGGTTAAAGGAATAGTCTGTGCAGAAGCTCGAGGTCAAGGCTGAGGAGAGACTGAAGAGCAGAAAGACGTTCTCTGTGGCTGAACGTATACCGTTATGAGGAAATAATGAGGCTAATGAGGAAAGAGGGTCAGATGGAAGGCCTGCAAGCCATGTTAAGTGATTAACTTTTGGAGCCCAATTATTGAAAACCATTCAGTTTTATTTTTAAACTTTTGAACATCTTATGATTAAGAAATAAAAAATTAGATATCAGTGATTGATTTTAAGGGTTTTAAATGCTATTGTTCACCCATCTGATCTGATACAAATTGTCTAATAGCTCAAAATGGCTTGGAATATAATAAATCACCTGTTAGATTTGTAATAATCTAAATGACACTTCAGTCTAGCTTGATGAAAGTGCTTCATGAAGTGAACTATTAAATGAACTAGAGGCTGGGTGCGTGGATTTGTGCACCAGTGGGGTCCCTTGGCCTGGCCTGTGCCCTCTCACAATTTGGGACCCCTCGGGGAATGTTGGACTGCCGGTTTTGGCTGGGGCATGAGTCTATGCACCAGGCCTCTAGTATGCATATAAGATTTTTGGTTAATCTCTTTCGCCCTCCCCGCTTCTCCCTCCCCTCTGAGATTCATCAGTCTGTTCCACGTTTCCATGCCTGCACATTGAGTGTCAGCCCTGTGGTTGTCAGTATGCATCCTGGTCTAACGGTCAAATGGTCACTTAGGCTTTTATATCAATAAACTAGTGGCCCGGTGCACGAAGTTTGTGCACATTAAAAGGGAATTAATTAGAGGAAATATTTTAATATTGCTGTTTGCCTTTTCTCTATAATAGAAGTATCAGAGATGAAAGAAAATTAGTAAAATGTATATGAAAATCTTCCTCCTGTCAGAGTCTGGGATGCGCCATGGGAACCAGAGTCAAGTCCCCGCCCACCCGCGTGCACCTCAAAATTGCACGAGATCCAGATCTGGCCTGCCCTATCCCTGTAAAGCCCTGCCAGGTGGGGAGGTGCAGCCTCAGGTCCCCCATCAATCCCCGCTGGATGAGGGGTGCAGCCTCAGGTCCCCCAGCCCAGCACCGGGGCAGGGAGTGCAGCCCCAGTTCCCCTGCCCTGGCCTGGTGCCATACAGCCTCAGGTCCCTGCTGATTGTTTGTTACGGCTCGTTATGGGAACCCTGCCTCCACTGTGGGTGCAGCCATCTTGTGTTATGGAAACCCTGCTTTTGCTGTGGGCGCAGCCATCTTGTGGCAGCATGATGGAGTGAGGGTCAATTTGCATATTACCTCTTTATTATATAGAATTATATAGACTAGATTTGTGGGAAAGATAGCATTCTTAATGGCAGAAAAACTCCCAGAGATTTTACTAATGTAGAAAATATATTAAATATTATTTTTATATAATCCGTGTCTTTCATGTCATAATGTATAATGAATGGAAGAAAAGGTTAAAGAAGACATATTTGTGAACACTGAAAGAATCTCATTTCTAAAGAAGAAATTGGGAAATCAATAAGTAATGCTGGTTTACTATTTATACAGAATAAATTATGCCCTGAATTATTAAATAATGCAGCAGATAATCAGTCTGATTACTTAAAATAAAATAATTGAAGATTTAGACATTGTACCAAAATAGTAGCTGGGATGTCCTTCAATAATAATTGTGTCAAGACTGTAGAACAGACTAGTACTTAAGTACATTTTCTCATATATGATGTTCTTTCATCTACCCTTTCTCCTTCTCCCCTCCCTTTCTCTTTTACCTTATCTTTTCTTCTTATCTATCTATCATCTATCTATCTATCTATCTATCTATCTATCTATCTATCTATAATCTTCATCTCTCTCAGTCTTCAATGTTGACAGGCATTGTCATTCCTAAAGAGATGGTAGCACCCTTAGCCATTTTTTTGAAAAAATTCTTCTATTCCACTCCTTCGTTCATTCTCACTCTAGAGGTTAGTTATATATTGAAGCTTATTTTTGAAAAGAGGGGAAATAAAACTGCTTAGACTTGGCATTGAATTTCATAAATGTGAATTGTATTAGAAATGAGTACTTTTAATTATTTTTCTCTATTAAAAATAGGATCTTAGAGTGAAGAAATTGTATTCACTAATTCCTTAAACTAAGAGTTGTAGAAACCTTATGCAGGTGTTGGGAAGTTACAAAAAACAACCTTTATTTAGAAAGTAATATATACCAGTTTGTATTTTCAAAATAGCAAGTAATATATATCATGCTTAAATCTATTACTTCAGTCATCAATTGAAGGATCAAAAAATCTACCTATTATGAACAAAGGATGATAAGGTCTGGTACTAATTCAAATGATTGGAAATTTTCTTAAGCCATTTTAGTTTTTCTCCTACTCCCCTTTGACTCCAGCTATTAGCTCTCCATTCCTACCTGTGAAGAGTTTGCTCATTGTCCAAGCTTTCCACTAGCTCCCTTGCCCTAAGGGAATGTTTAAAGGCTTATGGGTTACAAGTTGTTTTTCTATAAATAAAGTTCATGTTGTGCTGTCAATAGTTTGCCATTAAGCAGCTTTGATACAATCCACCCATAGAGAGTGTTTTGGTTCAACAAACAATTACTTAGTTCTTACTCTTCCAGGTGCTGTTTCAAGTACTTTACAAATATCAACTCATTTAGTCTTAAGGTAGATAACATTCTTATCCACAATGGACAGGTGAGGAAATGGAAGCATGGAGAAGTCATGGGGAACTGGGATTGGAACCCAGGTTGTCAGACTATATCATCTTTGGGCTGTTGCCTCTCTAAGTGTAAAGGGAGTATCAGTACTAAAGGCAAATGTGCTAATGATCCCTAATGTCAAAAATATTTTTACTGGATAAACTTAAATTGAATAGATAAATAAATACTGATATGGTTACCTTATTGTCCTAGGTATTATCCAATTCTTTTGTATGTGATAGGATGAGGCAGTCCATCTCTGGATGATGCCTAGGCTGTGATGCTTAGCAGAACTGGATTCAAATCCTGATGCTACTTAGTTATAATTATTTATAATTTTTGAACATTGTCTTCAAATATAAAATGGAATTAATAATACTTCTTTAAGGTAGTTATGGTATTAAATGAAGTAATGAATATAACAAGCCAAGTACATTGAAGGCATTAACTGAATGGTTGTAGTATTACTAAGTGCTATAGTATGTTAGAGCTAGAAGCCCTATAGTGCAGGAGATATCTAAAAATAGCATTTCAACATTATCATATTATCAAGTAAGAATGGTGAGTAAAGTATCCACACACAAGTGTCAAGATATTTAGCCTAACTGGCAGGTGTGCATTGTGGCATGTCAGGGAAGTCTTTTTGAAGCAAGTTAGGTCTAAGTACTAATAAAGAAAATATTGTTACTGACTATTAGTGAATTAATCATTACATCATTATATTATTTTTTTCTTTTCTACATTATTATATTATTATTAGGAATGACTAAGATTATAGCAGTATGTCATACTTTAAATTTTGTTTTAACCCCTTCCCCGGCAGAAACGTGTATACTCGTTTTCACAAAATGTTCTTTTTCAGTCGTTGACGAGTATACTAAGAAAATATGGTAAAAAAATATGGTTTATAGGAAGACGAGTTACAAACTGTTTTCATAACCAGCATCAAAAATACTATATAGAACCAAAATAAAAAAATTAGTCTGAAAAAGAAACGTTTTTAACAAAAAAATTGTTGGGGAAGGGGTTAAAAAGGTGAGTTGTACCAATGAACAATATAGACTTTGTTTAGTAATAGCACTTATTATTTTAATTAAATCTGCTGGGATACATTAGTTAATAACATTACATAAATTTCATGCATACAATTTTATAATACAACATATGAATGCTCCATCATGTACTCATCACCCAAAGTCTAGTCTCCTTCCATCATCATATATTTGATATCCTTTACCTTGAGTATCCCCTCTTCCCTCACCCCTCTGGTAACTACCATACTGTTGTCTGTATTTGTTTGTTTGTTTTTTGCTTTTCATTTTATATCTCACACTAGAGGCCCGGTGCATGAAAATTCATGCACTGGAGGGGGGCGTCCCTCAGTCCGGCCTTCCCCCTCTCACAGTCCAAGAGCCCTCAGGGGTGGGAGGCGACCCAGCTATCAGGGG
This sequence comes from Myotis davidii, assembly GCF_000327345.1. NCBI lineage: Eukaryota > Metazoa > Chordata > Mammalia > Chiroptera > Vespertilionidae > Myotis > Myotis davidii. Next base: position 2,290,881 of record NW_006297224.1, read on the forward strand.
ATGCCTTGGTGATGCCCCATCACACTCTGCTGCTGCCACTGCCGGCAGCGCAAGCGTTGGCCAGCCCTGATTACCTGAGCCTTGGGAGGCCCTGGGTGGCTGGGAAGCTGCCATCAGAAGCTTGCCTGTGCCTCGGGCCAGCCCTGGGCGGCTAGGGGACTCAGGGGACTCTGGAGCCAGGCACACGGAGCGGCTGGGCCCACCTGGGGGTGGGCCCGGTCTTGCTGCCTGCCTGCTGCCCTGGCAGGGCTGAGGGGACTGGGCACCGCCATCTTGTGGCTGTCGGTGCAGCCATCTTTGAGGATGTGCCAGTCAATGAGCATATTCCCTCCTTTTTGGCTGTGGGCGCCGCCATCTTTGCAGCCTGCTGCTCAGTTATTTGGTCGTCCCTCACTAACCTCCCTGCCAGCCTGGTTGCCCCACGCAGGCATTTGTTTGGTTGCGATGGTTGCTTAGGCTTTTATATATATAAATAGGTGTATATTAGCCACACGATAACTTCTTTTGGAGGAAACTGTGGCTTGATATAGATAAAATGAGTGAGCTTTCTAGTAAATTTGATAGGCCCACAGGTCTTGCTTGCTTTGGAAGCCAGGAACTTGGCAGAGCATATAACACAGGGTCTGACAAAATTTATTGAAATTATTTTCACTTGTAGTTTTTGGAACTCCTCATAAAAGTTTATAGAATCACATTATATTTAATCTAGAGTACAAACTTACAAAAAGGGTTTTTGGGCCATGATTTATTTGAATGCAAATTATGTTAACTAAAAAATGGATCTTGCCCTACCCGGTTTGGCTCAGTGGATGGAGTGTTGGCCTGCCGACTGAAGGGTCCCAGGTTCGATTCTGGTCAACGGCATGTACCTTGGTTGTGGGCATAGCCCCAGTGGGGGGTGTGCAGGAGGCAGCTGAATTGATGTTTCTCTCTCATCGATGTTTCTAGCTCTCTATCCCTCTCTCTTCCTCTCTATAAAAAAATCAATAAAAAAATGGATCTTAACCAATTGTTAAAGCTTATGCATGGAGTCAGGCACTGGATCAGCCAACCTATAAAAACTATTCAAGTTAAATAAAAGGAGTATAAAAGACGTTGTCTGGGTCCTTTTGCCAGGATGCAGGTGTGCCATTTTTAGGAGATATGTCTTCATATAACTATTTAAATAGACCAAGAAGGTTTGTTTGAATCATATAACCATTTAAATAGACCAAGGTCTGTTGGAAATAGCTTTTCTGCCTTGCTTATCATAGCATAATGCATCTCAAATAATTGGTAAGCAATTGTTTTCTGTCTCTAAGAAACATAGCTTTATGCATGAGCCTTTCCTTTACAGCTCAGAGTTTGAAGGAAGTTCCACTTGATCATTCTTATCTAGAATGTTAGACAGCCTTCTATGTTTTGTGATAGAGCAGTAGATGGAGACGCCCATTTACAGCTGCTAACAAAGTTTTCACTATTAAAATATGTGTTTGCTTGTGTAGGTGCATATGCACATGTATGAATGGCCTGAGTTCTTCATGGATCTCATACATGCTTCTTTTTATGTAGTCACTGTAACTACTTTAAAAGTTCCAGATGTTAGATGATAAAAATGTAAATTCAGCACCTTCTTTTTCATTTTGGAAAATTGCTATCCATAGATGATGTTCCTCAAAGAACTTGATTGCAATGCAGCATACTCTGAAGCAGGAAAAGTGCATTTTCACTTCTATCTCAAGTGCTATGTGCAAATAAGTAGGTTTGTAGGAATGCCTCCTAACTTTTAATGAAATCCTCAGCTGTATGCCTCAGAGCTTACCCTGGGAAGAACAAACATTGATGAAATGCTAACTAACGTGTTCCAGGGAAGACCTATGGCCAGCTTATAGAGGCTGGCTAAGTGAGAGCCTTTCTTCCAGTGATAATGCATCTCTGGAGTACTGCCATATTTGGACCCTTACCTTACCAATACTGTGTGTTATCTTCCTCATGATTTTCATGTTTAAGTGCTTATGAGAGAAGTACACTCTCTGTGTTTCACAGCTGTAAAACAAAGTGGGTAGTACCACAGTACTCCTACATTTCCAACAATTCAACTTAACCTGTGCCTGTTAATACAAAGAGGTGTGTTTGGGTTATGGGGATATAGCAGTTAAATACATTTATGCAGTGAGGTAAATATATTATTTCAACATTTCCTGATCACATGGAACTTATATTTCTTTTTATTTTTCTTCTCATTAGGTATTAATTCTAAGAGTGGTCCATTGAATAATTATTATTGAACACTTTAAAAAAATGACACTTATGTATATGATAGGAGAAGGTCAAAGTGAATAGCATTATATTCCTATTTTCATGGATGGGAATAATAATTTAATGTTATTTGAAATCTAGAATATAAGTAAGAAAGAAGTAGGTTTAAAAAGATGGTTTTGGACCCAAATGCAAATCTTCTAACTAAGAAGATTACACTTAAGTCACTTGTGAATGTAGAGCTAGTTAAGACTTAGAGCAGGACAGTGGCATGGTTCCTGCTGTGCTTTTGGGAGGTTATTCTACCATCAGGCTGTAGGGTACTTTCTGGTCTAAATTCTGAGTAAGGAATGGCCTAATTTATGTTGGGAAAGATTTATTATAACCTGTGTAGGCAGTGGATAGATAAAGGTGGAGAGAGCATTCACCATATTTGAGGTGAAAGTAAAAAGCACCCAAAGCAATATACTGGCTGAGGGATATATTTGAGACAAACAGTAGAAATAGCAACTAAATATAAGACCTTAGTAACTGAGTGCATGCATGAGGTGACAGAACCAAATGGGTTTGGATGACCCAGTTTTTGACTTGCCAGCAGATTAGAGTAATGGGCATGTGGAAAAATAGGAATGTGTGGAGTTGGACGTGGTGTTCATTTTCAAGACATCCAGAGGGGCGGGGGGTGGGAAGAAGTCACTAATGTGTTGTGTTGAGAGAGAACAGGATCAGGGAAAGGTCTCTTTTTTTACTCATCTCCTCCCCTCCCCTCCCTCTCTTCTTTACTTTCCATAGAGGAGGCCTGAGAGTTTTTGTAGGAAGAGAGGAAAAGAGCCAATCCACCAGGAGAATCTGAAAATGTAAGAAAACTATTCTGTATAGTTGATAACAGTGAAATAGAGCTAGCAAAGAGGCACTTTCAAAAAATGGCTGTAAGGTTCACCTTGGCAAAGAGGAGGGATGCTTAAAACTCAGAGAAAGGAGGCAAGGGAGAGGGAATTGAGGAAGAGCGGGATTGTGAGTTAATGAGGATAGTGGCTGTGGGATCTCACAGTAGAGGGCTCAATCTTCTTGGCAAAGTTTTTGAAGGCAGACTATAGCATGGCTAAAAAGTAACAATAAAAGTGAAAAATACTGACTAATTTAGTAGTAGTAGACATACGTAAATTTGGTGACTGCCCTTCTATAGTTTTATAGCAGTTTTCTTCTGGGTTAAACAAATAATGCTTATAACTTTTGACAGATAATATTTAGCAGGAAGTCCCATGAGCCACTTCGTTGGAAAATGCCAAGATCGGCATTTGATTCTTTTAAGATCGGGTTCATGAAAATGACATAGAAATCAAATCATAATAATATCCTTGGCTTTGTTCCCATAACTGCTTAAGGAAGAAGACATCTCGAATATACACAAGTCTTGGACATTTGGTTTGTAGGTATGTTACTTATGGGTGACTATGAGAATAATACGGGGGTGGGCAAAAGTAGGTTTACAGTTGTAGTATGCAAAACAGACTTTATTCTTGTATTATTATTTATTAGTTATTGTTTTATTTTCCATATGAACCACTGTAAATGTACTTTTGCCCCTGTATATTAATCCTAATGTGTCTCAGCACATTAATGTAAATGATATTCTATTAGGATGTTATGGGATTTGAATCTTCCTTAGGTTTGTCTAGGTATGGAGATGAGATAAAGTTTTGTTATCTGTATTTGGTTCATAGGTAAGTGACTACAGTGACTCTTTGTCGTGTGTGTGGATCCTCTGGCTTGCAGCTCTGTATAGTGGTACTGCTACATCTAGGTACTAACGATTGCTGTATGTGTTGAGTTGATCCCAGCCTGCAGCCCCATTGAACTGTGGAGTCAGAGTAAGAACTGAGAGATGAGAATTCTCCCCGCACTTGCTAAAGGCTCCCTAACCAGTATGTATCCCCTGAAGAATGTAGCCACTAAATGTGACAGAGTTTTGCTCTCTTTTCTCAGATTTCTTTCACTGATGACTGTGTGCAGATATTTTTCCAGAAAGGGAGTAATGTGCTAACTTTTTTTTTAGTCTGAAATCCTACTGTACTTCTAAGCCGCCTCAGTTATTTGCTTTCTCAGAACATGCATGTGCTTTCCCATGTCCCTGTGTCTGTGCCTTGGTTCATCTTGACTGTCCACTCCACTCCTCAGTTTTTTTCTTCTTCAAAACACACTTCCATGAAGTTCAAAAAATATTTGTTGAATCAGTTAACTACTTAATAAAAGATGGAGTAAGATATTAGAAGACCAATTGGACTTTGATTGGTTTTAGATGTAATATGGATTCAACTGTTAGGCCAGTATGTAATGGAAAGGCAGTTTGTAGCGAAAGTAGGCCATTTAGAAGTAGCCTTGCACATTATTTCTTTGCTTAAATTCTTTTGGTGGTTTCCCTCTACGTAAAGGACAAAGTCCAAGTTCTCGGTTACTGGGTCCCTATTTGCTTCTCTACCAGGCCCCCTGTTGCTGCACAGACTTGGCAAATGATCTTACATCCGCCTGGAACCCACTTCCTTCACTTCGTGCTAGGTTAGTTGTCACCTCCTTTAGAAACCATTCTTCAAGTCCCTTGACACCTTCCTCCTCCAGTTTCAGTGGAGTGTGGGCTTCAAGCACTTCCATTATTAAGCCTCATGCTTATGGCCCTCAAAGTGGCTGTCATAGCAGTTTCTGCATGATTACTTGATTACTTGATTGAATTGTAATGCACGTAATACAAGTTTTAACAATTCTTAGGCACTGAGTAAAATGGGTTGGAAAATACCTTTAGTTACTTTTGTGGCTAATTCATACACATTGTGTATTATATTGACTTATGAAAATCTTTAGGTTTAATAAAAACAAAATTTTAATAAACTTGTAAATGAATCATTAACTTTTCCTATATCTAATGCACATATTTTGTGCAGTATATGAATTATCTACTAATGTGTCTTTTTTTTGACAATCCACCACTGAGTTTCATTTCACAGAGTCCTCCCCCTCAGTATGACTTGTACATGTTATCTTATCTCTAGGTAACTAATGAAGCTGCAGGGCAAAGGCAGATGTTGGCTTTACACAGCAGTTCAACCAGTGGTTGGAAAAGGACAGCCTCTGTCAGTGGTCAGAAAAGGACAGCCTGGGGTGGTAATGTGGCGGGAGGGAGGGTGTCACATATCCTTAAGGCATTTGGCTAATTTGAAGACAATTGTTAGTTGGTCAGATTCTGTAGATGAGCAAGGACAACATCAGTAATCAGTAATTATCGAGCTCATACTATCATTCTCTCCTTTTAGAATATCTGTTCTTTTATTTTCTGTGAATATGTTTGTGTTTGATATAAATAACCCTTAATTTAATATCCTTTCAGTAGTCAAACTCAGGTTCAATTGGGAGACTTCATTGTGGACTGTGTTCTTATTTCTCAGCATTTCATCTCAGAGTCATCAATCTAAAGCCATTGTTTTATGTTAGTCCCAACTTTGACTTTCCTTTGAGATTTTATTAGGTAATTCTTTGTTCTAGGTTTTTAATTTTTTTTTCTTATGCTGTGCTTGTTGTACCTTAGGTTGATATCACCATGATTTTAAATGAGAAACATTAGTCACTCAATTTGTAATTGTGAAACTAATTTTATAATAAAGTAGTAGTCCTCACATAGCCTGAATTTAATAACTTCAGTGAAAAAGTATATTTATAATTGTATGTACTTTTTAATACCTTTGATTCTATATATAATTAAAAAGTATAGGGATATATGTAATAAATACTATTTTTTAAAAATTTATTTTTGGCATTATGTATTTTGGCAGAATTTTAGGAAAGGAATAAAAGGCATTGATTAAAAATACAGAGTTTTGATGAAGATTAGAGTAAATGGGGGAAAGTAGGAAACTTTAAAAATAGTGTAGAATTATATTTTTTACTCTTTCTATGTCATTTGGTAAAAAAAAAAGTTAACCTGGTGAAGAGTATAATTATTCTACTTTCTCTTGTATACATAAAAGTAGATGATCCACAGGAAGAGGTGACTTATAAATTCACCTACCCTCTAGTTTGCTATCACAAATACATTTGTGAGAATACAGTTTATTTATTTTTTCTGGATAGACCATGAGAACTGCATTATTATAGAGATATTTGTTTGTGTCACTTTCCTTGGTTTATTCACCTGGATTACAAAATTAGGTATTTACCTTATGAGCAAATGAACAAAGAAATTCGTTAGATAGTTCAATTTTATTCTTTTGGAATCATGTTAATTGGGTTATGTTTGGTTTGAGGCAATGTTTGTGTATCTGTTGCCAATCCTCTGTGTTTTTTATTTGATTTGTCATCTTTCTTTGGAATTTAGCCGCTCCCTACCTTTCATTCAGCTTCTTCCCCAAAATGTTGACAGAGAGAAAGCATGAGTGAGCACAAATTCACTGTTGTTTATATTTATTCATGTCTCCAAGTGATTCATGTTCCGTTATCCATTCCCTGAATCATCATTCATTAAACAAACAAACAAGAAAAGGTTCCATCTTCTCTTTCGTATGTTCCGTAGTTGTTAGAACATTCTTAAGGAAGGGTTCAGGCCCATTTAGTTAGAAAAACTCAAGATGAATGATGTTTAATACCTTAAGTAAAGCAGACTCTAATGAGTTATTTATTGCATAGGAATTGACAAATTGTAGACAGCAAGAAAACGAAGTTCAATGAATGCTTATGGAAAACTAATGTAAATTTGTTTTTGTTCCTCCCATAAGGACAAAATTTTTTTTCTTTTAGTCATCTAGGTCGGAGTTGGAGACTGCCTCCCAGCTTATAGAGAAGTATTTGGCCTACAGTGAGATTTAAATAATTGTGCATTAGTTTCTAACACGCTGGATTCAGAAGTTTTCATATAAATCTGACTTTTCGTAGCTCCCTCTTTTAATGAACCACCTTGCTTCCTTTATCTCCTTTACCCTCCCTGTACACATCCAGTTACTTTGCCTCCCCTGGCTCTTACAGGTATTTGAGTTTGCTACCCTTTTTTGGGTGGTAAGATAAATTATTTGTTTAATGATTATTTGAATTACAAAACCATTGTGAGACATTGAGGGTCATTCGCCTGTGCAAGTGGGCATTTAGATTCTAGATTAACTCTGAGGCTGAGGGACAGTGATCATAATACACTGAGTTTTATGTGCATTTTTCTACATATTAAACAATGCCTCCTGGTTTTCAAAAAATATTTCCTGAAGTTCAAGAGGAATTTTTTTTTAACTCTCAGAAGTCACTTTAGTTTTTATTTTTATGATGAAAAATATTGAATTCCTGTTAAACTTAAAAACTCCAAGAATTCAAATGCAGTTGTGAACTACACTAACTTCTCATTTACTGATTAAGTGTTGAGTCATTTAAAAAACATAAACAGAAGCAGCACCACTGTCATATATATATATGTAAGTGGAATACTTTATGTGAAGGTATATTAAAATTTCTGCCTTTTTCAAAATCTGTATTTGAAGGCAAAATATGTGAATTAGTATGAGAATCAGTGCATTTAGATAATCTTGTGGAAAGATAGTTTTGGAAAGGGACACTTGCCCATAATTGTTGTGCCACACCAATTAAATCACTCTCTTCACCATCTTCTGTGTCAACCCAGCTGACCTCATTTAATAATTTGGTAAAATGAGAAGAGCAACCAGGAAAAGATGGTTTGCATAGTGTATCTAGATTTTTGTTCCACTTTTATAAAACCATTGAATGGTAGGTACCTTAATGGATATAATATGCAGTACGCTAATGCGGGTTAGATGTTAATGTGGTTAAATGGATACATTGACAGTGGAAGACAAGAAGCCAGAATTTTAGAAAATTCCCCTCCTTGAAGGTAAAAAATACGTTTTTATCTGTCTTATTAAAAAAAAAAATTCCCAATGCCTACCATGTTGCCCTCTACGAAGGAGGAGTTGACTGAATTATTGAATGAGATGCAACATGTATTTTGGAGGTTTTGCAGAATGGCACTGGTACCTAGGCCCCCACTCTGAGACATTCTGATCTAATTGATCTGGCATTCGGTCCAGGGATTGGAGTTTTCTATAAGATCTTCAGATAATTTGAATCTTCGACCAGAGTTAAGGGGTACCGATTCAGTGACTTATAAATTTAAGATTTTCTCTGATGGATGGAAGATTGCATATTCCTACATGTTGTATAGTAGCTATTGCTCAGTAATGTATATTTGTCCAAGGATTTTGCTTGGTAAGATTGAGAGCTGAAGAAAATGAAAATACCCCTAAGAATGTGTGATGTAAGTCTGCAGCTGAAATGCATTTTCTCAAGTGCGTACGCACCTGGGTGTGTGCATTGTGTGCCATAATGCCTTAACTTGCTGTGTGCTGTGGTTGTGGTGCATTCACAGCCTTGTTTCTCTCCAGTTGCTTGCTTTCCAGCACCCCCTGGCCCCTTCAGGCCCCTCTGAGCCCCCACTATCTAACAGAGCATCTGAGGGCCACTGGGTCAACCATGGGCAGAGAGCTTAATGCAGATTTTCTTAGCAGGTAACTGGGCCACTAACTACAGGAGTAAGGTGGTCATAGCAAACATCAATTTGATTTGCATTTTTTTTTTATTTTTAGAAGGCATTATGTGTAGTTGAAAGTTATGGAGCATGCTCTAGTTCCAGGAAATGAAGACTGCAACAGTCAGGAGGCTTGCATCACGGTCTCAGATGCTTAAGGGGCATGTAACTTTATGACTTAAAGCAACTTTTTTTTTTTTATCTGCATTTTTTTTTTCACTTTCCTTCCTTTAAAGTGAGAAGCTCAAATCAGGTAACCACTAAAGTTTTTTTTTAGCCCTTAAAATATGACATGCTACTTTTGTTATTAGTTTAAAAATAAGCACTCATTGTAGCTAAGTACTGTATTTTTCAACATAAAAGAATTAGCTATATGTATCACTCTAGTGAGTCATGTTGAAAATAGAGGCGCTGTGTCTGTGTGGGGCAGAGAGTACATGGGAAACCTCGGGGTCTTTTCAATTTTTCTGTGAACCCAAAACTGCTCTGAAAATTAAATTTAAAAAATCTAAGAAAAAATGAAATAAATTAATGACTTCAACAATTTACATAATTTCATATATATATATATATACATATATATATATATATTTAATCCATCGGAGGAGTGAGGATATTTTTTTCCATTGATTTTGTTGTTGTTGTAGAGAGTGAGGAACGGTTGGGGGAGAGGTAGAGAGAGAAAGAGAGAGAGAAACATTGATGCCTTGTTGCCTTGTGAAAGAAACACATCGATTGGTTGCCTCCCACACATCCCAAGCTGGGAGAGGGGGTGCCGGGGAAGGGGTGAAGGGATCGAATCTGTAATCCTGGTACCTGCCCTTAACTAGGAATCGAACCCCTGATCTTCTGATGTGCAGGCCGATTTTCTAACCACTGGGTCACGCTGGACACGGCTCACATATATTCTTAATTTTGGGGAATTATAATTGGAATGGACCTTAGGGTTATGAATTGAGACTACACCAGTCTAGAAATTTTTTGTAATATGGATGAAGGTGAAGGCTGGGGTAATATGTACTCTTACTGACTTCACTTAGAGTGCTTCTGTAAAATATAGAAGAATATTAGTAAAATGGGGAGGGGATTGGTGAATTTATTATTTTCTACTAAAGAAAAAAGAAAATTTAATATAAAAACTTACATTAAAATCAGTCAATATGTAACTCACTGTGAATAAATTTTGAAAAATATTTGAAAATAATTTTTTGGTTATTATATAGCACGGTTAATAATCTCCCTGATTATTTCATACTTTAATCCTATTGAAAGATTTAAGTAGTTAGAGTAGATTAGTTTAAGTATTTCTGGGGAGGATAAACATTAATGCTTGATTCTTACTTTTGATATATGTGTTCCTGGGGTTAACAATGCACACATATGGTTTAAGTATTTTCAAAATGAGATCCTTTGAAGAATGTGAGAAAACTCATGATGATTCTATAATTAATTTGGGAATTTTCAGGGCTCACAGTTAATTAGGTATTTCTAAACCAATGTGAATCTCTGGCCATTGTTTTGCAGTGGAATCGTTGATATCTTTGCAGAAAATAAAAATCCAATATTTTAAAGTGAAAAGAGTTGCATATCAGTAATTTATAGAGGGTAGTGCATGCTTTTTTCAGGCTGATGTTCTAAAAACTATTACTGTGTAATGTTTGCAAATGTGTTGGAAGAAATGCCATTGCTTGAGACATACCTTTAAATTCTGCCACAGTTCTAAAAATTGTGGAATTGCCCAGCTGGTGTGGCCCAGTGGTTGAGCATCAACCTATGAACCAGGAGGTCGAGGTTTGATTCCAGGTCAGGGCACATGCCCTGGTTTGGGCTCGATCCCCAGTTGGGGGCATGCAGGAGGCAGGAGATCAATGATTCTCTCTCATCATTGATGTTTCTGTCTCTCTCCCTCTCTCTTTGTCTCTGAAATAAAAAATATATATATATATTTTAAAAAATTGTGGAATTATATTGTTACATTAAGATAAGCACAATATCTTATAATAAATACTAAAGAAAGTCATACTGTGGCTTCAAATTTAGGGACTTGGTTCTGGAGTGCTTAAGGTTAGATATGTACTCTGTTACCTCCTTTTGTGGAATCATTCCCCAATATCCTTTTACTGTGACTGAAAACTGACTGTAATACTTTTGTCATTCTTGAAGGAGTTACCCTAATTTGCTTCAGAGAGCCTTGACTTTGACACTTTTACCTGTTTTAATCTTGGTTAAATAAGGTAACTAAGACCTCAGCTTCCTTATCTCTAAATTGGAGATATTAACTGTACCTATCATATATTTTCATGAAAATTAAGTTAAAAAATATATAAAGTATTTAGCTAGAAAGTGCTGTATAGTAAATACTCAGTAAAAGTTTGTGATGATGCCGAATCCGGTTTGGCTCAGTGGATGGAGCGTCGGCCTGCGGACTGAGGGGTGCCCGG
>NW_006297224.1:2302487-2316821 GCF_000327345.1 Myotis davidii
AGTCCCACATAGACCAGAATAGTACCAAGGAAAGTAAAAGATTTCCTGGGAATCCAGCTATGCTATTGTGAGGAATGGATATATTAGGTCATTTAGATTTTTTGTTAGACTTTGAATTTTCTTTTTTTGGGTTTAAGTGCTCTGTAAGACCATAAAGGAAGCCAGTGTATTAAGAAAGTTTTAAGTTAGTACATTTCCAATACTATACAAATGCACCCTTCATATACTAGTATACCTACCCCCCAACACATAGCCAAGATTTCTTTTCTCAGAATTATCTAAGGGAAAATTTAAATAAGCAATAGTATGAAACCCCATGATGCCAAGATCTTTATTAAAATAGCGATTTTTCACCTTTCTTATTGGTCTGATTTGCCCTGTCTTCAGAAGCCTGTGCAGCTGAAGATGAGTCATTAAGAGAAAATGGCATCAGTAAAACTGTATTTTCACAATAATGCTTTCTAAACTGGTCATCTACCTAAAATTGACTTGAGGCTGAAAGCAGTTTCTACCATGAAAGGAAAGAGTAGTTAGTATTAAAATTGGTCTGGAAGTGTCTGAAGTTCTCTGCCTTGACAGCTCTTAGCCTTTTATTAACGTACTAGAGGCCCGATGCATGAAATTCGTGCAAGGGGCTCAGCCCTTGCAGCTGTGGTGGCTGCCCTTGGCCTTTGCTGCCCTGGCTTCGTCCAGAAGGTCGATTGGCTGTCCGGTCTAATTAGCATATTATGCTTTTATTACTATAGATCCTTGGAAACCAGTTGTGTGGCTCACATAGACGGTAGTAGGGACCTGAGTCTAATACAGTGGCAGCTGATACAGAATGCACCAATCTCAGAGGAGGGAGCATATGCCAGAAGCTTCACATACTTATTTTGGTTTGCCAGTCTGGATCTACTGCCTGATGAAAAGTCAGCATCTTGTAGGATGGTGTGGTTGTTTTTTTATCCAAGGAATCTAAAACATGTTTCAGAATTTCTAAATTGTATGAATATAATGATTTCAGCGTAGCACTGTGAAGAAGTCTGGTGTTGCTTTATAATCTTAACCAGGGTACATTTTACATCATGCCAGATACGCTCAAATGAGCACATTTATTAAGCTAATACTCATTTTTAGCACTCATGGGAGACAGTTCTTGAAAGCTGGCAGCTCTCTGAGGACACCATCCACACTGGTCTATGGGGGTGGAAGGGGCTGAAGTTGCTGGGATTCACTGATCTCCCTGGTGATCTGGCCAGACTCATCCTGGGCATTTGTTGAGTGAATGATTGCCTTCCTGTCAACTGGGAGAGGAACAATGAAACCATGAGACAGTAAAGAAAATGCTCAACAGTAAGGTTCATAACAGCTGGGTTCATGACCCATGTTCTAACTAGTTTCCAAAGTTGGATTTATCACAAGGGCACATGAGAGGAAGCGGTTGGCATGCGGGGTGGAGGAGAGCGATGGTAGAAGAGGAGCAAGAACTTGCTGTGTTGTTTTCCTCAGAGTGAGGAGGAGGAAGTGGACAGAGTAATAGAAGCATTTAAATATAAACTGAAGAAAACCTCTGGTTCCCGTTTTTGGTAAATGGGGAAACCCAGAGCAGAGATTAAAGGTATAATCTGCTCTCTAAAGGGAGCCAGCTGAAGACTCAAAACCAGAAACCTTCTGACTCTGGGCATACTGGTATACCAGATGCTTCCTTTAGCACAGAGAAGACCCAGGTGAAAATCCTAACTTGGAGTGTTTTTTTGGGTCTCTTCTCAAGGAGACTTGATTTTCTAGAGATTGAATTTCTTTCAAGAAAGGAAACTGAATACTTCCTTGGGAAGCTTTCTACAGTCTGAGTTTTATCAAAGGAAAGCTCACGCGAGGAGAGGGAGGAGGAGACCTGGAAGGGCATGGTGGCAGAGAAATGGTGTAGCTCAACAGCAAGTGAATAAAGAGAGAAAGTTCAAAGGAATGAACAGTTCCCCAGGATGAGAGTTATTTATGATTTTGTGTCAAAACCACACCTTTCCCATCCAAGCAGAGGAATTTAGATGGTGTCTACCGTTTGCATCCAGGAAGTTCTGTCATTGCCTGAAGTCATCACAGATTTGAGGGAACGTGTAGATTAACCTTCTGAGAGGAAGACTTATTTATGGGCAGTGCAGCTGCCTTTTTCTCTGGAGCCTTTTGTTAGTGTTTCATTGCTTCATCAGAAAACTTGAAAATAGAGACCATAGTTCTCCACTTCAGTGATAACTAATTTGGATATTTCCTTACATAACTTCTATGATGTCCACTTCCTTTAATGGAGGTTTGCTAAATTTTCCTTAGCTTTAATATTTTACAGTGCTTTTTCCATCAATGAATTTGAGAATTTAGTGTTTGCACTTTAGATTTATGCTTTTGAGTCAAGTTGGAATTTTGTTTTCCTAGGTTATTTTGTATTGTTTTGGATACTTCACTACTACTGGAATCATGCCTCCTTTTAAAAGAGTTATTCATTCATTTATATATTCATTTGTTCTTACAGTAATACTTACTGAATACTGATTACAGACAACTTTTCTGTGTTTGGGAAAGTAGGACAGAATATTAGTAAATTTCTTTTGAACACTGTTTCATGTATTAACAGAGTTTTAAGAGGAATTGTTTCTGGTTACTTGTAAACATTCTAAATTTTCTAGATAGAAGGTGATTTTTAAAATGTTCAAAATGATCTTGGATACATTCTAAATACAATTAATGTGTAATCAGTAATCAGACAAATAATAAACATAAATAAAAGTTATGTTTCTGATTAAACATGCATTCTTTACACAGCCATTAATATTGTCAGTCAGGAATTATGTAATGTTCTGTATGTTTCATTGATGAAGAGGTACATTATCCAACATAATCTAAATAAATAGTCCTTTATAAAGCATGCTGCATGCCAGACACTGTTCTAAGTATTTTGTATGTATTGACTCACTTAATTATTAGAGCAACCTTGTGTGATGCTGTTTGTGTACTAAACTACTAGTCCCTAATTTGCACACTATAGGTAAGGTGAACACAGTCCACAAACAATAAATAATTGTGGGCTTCACAACCAACTCAAAACAGATCCTAAATGTCAAATACAATGGCCAATGATCTGCTTATTGGATTAAATCACTGAACTTGGATCACTGACAAATTACCTTCTATGGGCAGATGAAGACCTCTAACTCTCTAACTTGGAGTGAAGGTAGCTAACAAACCCATTTCTTTCTCTTTTTAAAAATATATTTTTATTGATTTCAGACAGGAAGGGAGAGGGAGAGAGAGATAGAAACATGAATGATTAGAGCGAATCATTGATTGGCTGCCTCTTGCACGCCCCCTACTGGGGATCTAGTCTGCAACCCAGGCATATGCCCTTGACCGGAATTGAACCTGGGACTCTTGAGTCCACAGCGGATGCTCTATCCACTGGGCCAAGCCAGCTAGGGCCAAACATATTTCTTTAATGATTTTTCCCTTTGGAACATTAATATACCTTATCTTTATTAAGCAACCTTCCACCATAAATTGATAAAGGCATTAGAAAGAAGACAAAACTACAAGTATCAGGAGTGAATAATAACATGGAAGTATCTTTAGAACTCATTTTAAAGATGTGGAAACTGAGTCTCAGAAAGATTAAACAACTTGTGGAAGGCACACAGCAGGGCTAGGTTGGGTTCTGTAATCAGAAGTATTTGGATTCAAATCCCACCTCTTCCTACTTGAGTGACCCTGGCAAAATTAATCTTTCACAGCTTCTGTTTCCTCATGTGTGAAAAACATAGCAGTTATACATTTACTTTACAGCATTAATGAGAATACTGAACAAATTAATATACTTAAAAATATTTAATTCAGTGCCCATTTTCTGTGACCTCCCTGTCTCTCTTATCCTCCATGACTTAATCCACTAGGACACAACCTTAAGATTTCTATGCTACTCATGGGACCACACAGTCCCACTGGGCAAATATTCCCAGCACAAACAGCTATTTCATAACAGGTCTGTTGACTACTTCCATCATTAAATTTCTGCAATCATTTCGTTTCAGTTTAACTTCACCAGCCTTAACATTTAAATGGAAATTTCTGTCATGGATATGGCTTATTGGATATCAGTGGATACAAACACTAGTGAAAAGGCAGCCTTGCTAGCCAAATATTTTCCTTCTGTGTCGGCCAGAGATCACGATTGCTTCACTTTCCAGCACATGTAGCTACACTTCTAGCAGCTGGAAATTTGAAATTTCTAGCAATGTTTACATGCTTTCATATAATTAGCGACCTGTTGTAAATCATCCAGCTAGTGGTGATTTTCCAGAATGAACAATAGCTGAGATTGGGCATCATTGACTTTAATATTGTAACCTGAACACATTCTTGCTCCTGGTTGGTGTGAAACCCTACTCACATTGGGTAATTTTTAAAAAGTTAACTAGGGATTTTGACTCTGGTTTGATAGCAAAATAACAGTATATGGATATTGGTCTAGTAACAAATCTCTATTAGGAATCCATACATGTGCCTTTGTTATATTTTGTAATACGTGTTTTCAATAAAAACCTTGATATAGCCAAATTGGTGAACAAAAGAGCAGTACCATACTAAGGACAGAAAAGGTTGTAAATTGTTAGGCATATTGGTCATTCACCAATTTATTTTAACCATTCAGTGACCCTAATGTAGATAGAAGACAAAGGAGAGTGACTTAAGGATTCATTATCCTATTCATTGCCGTCATGGTGCGGGGCTTTGTTTTGAACTTAGGAGATAGTAAGTTTGAGGTGAACTACTTACGTTACACTGAAAAAATGTAATAACTAAAAAATGAAAAATAGAATTTTCACCTAAAAGCTGTTGCTATAACATGGAGACATTATATATTTTGTCTTTTTAAAAATAGCCTGGCTCTGGCTGGGTAGTTCAGTTGGAGAGGAGAGAAGAAAGGGATAGTAGAGGTGTCAAGTTGGAACTTAGATGTAAATGCTGATTCTCCTTATCCAGTGATTTTCAACCTTCTTCACCTCATGGCACACATAAACTAATTACTAAAAATTTGCAGCTCACCAAATAATATATCTTTACTTATCTGACAAAAAAAAAATAGGTATACCTTTGATTCATTCACACCAACGGCTACTGTTGTGTTGGCTGTTGTTATTTTTTTAGTTGCAAACTAAGGAAAAAGTGGTTAGTGCCCCTGATTAAATAGTCAGGTATTGCATGTGTTAAAAATTCTTGTGGCACACCGGTTGAAAATCACTGTCCTTAGCCAATGTGCCATCTCTTTAAGTTGTTGGCATTCCCTTTCCTCTTATTTTACAGAGCAAGATATTCTGCCACAGTGCGTTACAGGAGAACAAACACAAATACTTGCGATTATTGGTTATTAAATATTGCCAGTGTCATGAGTTAGTTCTTGTGTTCCAGAAGTGACTGACAACACTAAGGAAATGGATGTCTAGATTTCAGAAAAGAGGCAGTCTTAGGAAGCTGTTTAAGATAAATCTCTGAGGATTGATTTGCAGTGAGTTGGGGAAGGCTACTCGGGGGTGAGGGGGGAGACACAATTGGATTAACAAGGATTTCCATTTTTAGTGATTGCAGTTTTGTGAAATTTGAAGGTTTCTGGCTCCTCAACAGAAAAAAAAACACACACATTTTCTTATACAACTTTCCATCCTGGTCCTGGAACTCTTGATTTTTATGTTACAGTAGTGTGGAGTGGAAAGGTTTGTTTATATCCATCCTGCTTACATGCTGTCAATCACATGTAAGGTTGTGCATTAATTAGGTGCAAGGTTTTTCTTCAAGAACGATATAGTTTAGAGAGAGAAACAAGCTAAAGTCATTAATTATTGGTTGAGTGCCTGAATGAAAAATATATAAACAATCATAGTGGCTATAGGAGCAAAAGTTGCACAGGGCAAGTCTCAATATTTAGCATTTAGCCTAATTGAGGGAACAGTTAATTCATATTTATTTGATTTATCTTGTTCAATTTTCTAAGTGAAGTTAATCTTCAAAGTCCATTTAGATAATTTTCTCTCTGATTACTTTTGTATGAATGACGTCAGTGAACACTGTTCCAGTTTTCTAGTGGTATGAGGGCATACTTTTAAAATAATACAAATTATAATTTTAATCTTTATTCGTAGAGATGTTGCCAAGAACTGTCAGCATTAATTATTATAAAAATTAACATTTGGGGGTTTGAAGGAAGTACCAGATCAATCACCAAATCAATGATTCTTGCTTTTTAAAAACTTAAAATGTAAGATAGTCTTTTTAAAGATGGAAATAAAACTATTTTCTCTCAGGTAGAGAATATTTATTTGCTGATCACAGATGTGGATCCAGAATAAAAACTGAATTGATGAACTTATGAGTTATATCTGATAATTATTTCTTTCCTTATTCATTAAGTGCTTAATATGTGCTAGGTTCCCTTGTGGAATGCAGAGCTAATGGAGACTCAGCCCCTGACCTCAAGTTTTAGTGCAAACCAATACCTTTAGTACCAATTACTAAACTGTAACTGGAAGAGCAAACTCTACTGGGAGTTGGAGGAGTTTGAGTCATACTGAGTAGGTCATTTTGGATACATATCTTGAAAGATAGGATGATTTTTTTTTTAAATCTTAACTGGCAGGAGTATAACTCTAAAATGCCTCTTCCTATAGAAATTAAAGGATTACAAATTGGAGGTGGGAGAGAAGAGTGACTATAGCCATCAAGTGATGCCTGTACTTTAAAATTTTCTAGGCTATGATCTTTGCCATATCCCCACCAAGAAAATTGGACCTGAGTTCTCTTTTTCTAAGGTGGATCATAAGAGAGAGGCACTATCTTTCCATCTCTTCCTTTCACATATATGTGCTGATATGATACTAGATAGATTTATTGGAAAGCCCAGAATAGTGTGAATGTGGGGTGGAGGATTAAGTGCTATTGCTCTTCTTTAATTCATAATATTATCCTTATCTATCTATTAAGGTGTTAGATTAAACAGATAATCTGCACACATGCAATTTAAAGTCTACAGAGCAAATCAGGTTTGTTAAGTTACTATTTATTGAACGAATGAGTGAACAGATTGGGACACGGGCATTTTTGATTGGTATTAGGGATGGAGAATTTTAAGAGGAAACTCTTTTTCATAATTACATAGGATGTTGCTACCAGGTGTTTGGGGTCATAGAGGATAATGTCCAGGAAGGAGGAAGGATGTACGGAAAAGAGATGTGAAAGTGACAGAGAGATGTCATACGATTGCTTGGGGTTAGAGTACTGACAGTTATGCCCATGTTTCTGAAAACATTAAAGTCATACTTAGAATGCTGTTTTTATATAAGATTTATGTTTATATAAAATGACATTTATATAAATATGATATTAATATGGCTTACCAAATTTTTGAAGTGCAGGTATCAATATATGAGGCCTGTATGTACTGCTGATGCATATAATATTGTCTTCCTCCCCTTTTTATTTTCTGGAAGTGAAAATCAGCAAATAGTCACCTATGTGTATTTGGGTCTCATTTACATAGATGAATAAGGCTTAGGTTTTTTCCAGTATTTTTGCATATGATTTTATAACTAATGTATCTGTGCGTCCTTGATATGGATAGACTAGAAATAGTCATTTAGAGATAGTAGACTAAGAGATTATTAGAGACCACAAATATAGTTCTTTAAGTTTCCATTTAGTGTCCTGTAATGGTTATAGACACCAGAGTCAGGAATTTATTCGAGTCCCGTCTGAGTTTGATTCCTAACTCTGCCACTTATATACTGGGTCCGTTTAGGGGAAGTTAATTATCTTCTTTGTGCTTTTCTTTCCTCATCTGGAAAATGGAGATAATAATAGTATATCTCTTTCGGGCCAGGGCAGCTTCATGGGCAGGGAACCAGTGACCTTGCACATGGTCTGGCACTCAGAGTGTGGCCCTGCACTTGGTGTTTACTGCTCTGTGGTTACATCTTGACATTTTTCACAACTTTTACTTTGTTTTGTAATGCAGTCAGATAGGACTATGAGGCAGGCACCGAGGGCCTGAAGCCTTGGCTCTCTGTGGTCTCACCGGCTCCTGCCTCCCTCTTCTCTGGAAGGGATCCGGTCTGCTCCTTTTCCTGCCTCCTCTGCCTCCCTTTGCTTCTAGTGCAGCCTGGGCTGGGGTTAGGGAGTCAGATTAGCCAGTGGTGCGCATGCTCAGTGTCGGGGACAGGAGAGGCCTGGGCCCCTGTGAAGATCTGCTGTCACTCTGCAGATATCTCATGATAGGCCTGGGGAGACAGACCGTGGAAGAAAGGAAAATACTTTGCCATTTTAACAAGGGGCCCTGCATATTACACAGGATAGACTGTTCTGAGGACTGAAGAGCTAATAGTTGTAAAGCAACTGGAACTATGCCTGATATACCGAGGCACTATAGAAAGGTATGCTGTTATTGTCTAGCATATTTATACATCTAGCGTACCATCTAGTTAGTTTGCAACTGCTACTTATATGTATTATATATTTATATACCAGTCATTTTATAGAAATGGGTAATTAAGTATCATTTCCTTGTACATGTTGTCATGATTATTTATTGTATTCAGATAGAAATATATGATTTTTAAATAAAGGTTAGCTTCTAGTTCAGCGGTTGCTAACCTTTCGGACCTAACAGACCACCAGTGGTCCACAGACCATCGGTTGTCAACCGCTGCTCTAGTTGGTCTTAAGGATATAAGATCTAGTACTTATTATGCATTTCATTTTTGCATTTTCAGTACAATGATTGTAAAAACTAAAGATTATATGATGCATACAATATACCCATTTTTGCACTACAGTTGGATTTAAAGCCAGGATGCTGGGAAGATTTTTCTTCATTAACGTACTCATGCTCTCCAGTATCAAATGAAAAATAAACTCAACAACAGTGTTTAAAATGTGTTGTTTTGAGACTAAGGTGGAGAATAAGAACAGTTTAAAATGGCAGTGTACTGGTAGTAGGGAGACGGTTATGGTTATTTTTGCTAAAGATGTGGCTTTTGAAATTTAGGTTTGGATTCTACTGCATACTACTGACTGTCATTGTGCGTGAAGGCAATTTCCTCACCTGGAAATTGGAGATAATGCCTGCTCCTCATAATTGAATTTGTCTTAAAATCACAGTTTCAAGAATGAGAAATGGGGTCTGTGCATTTTTCAGCAAGATGTGACCTATTGAAAGGAACACCTTGCAGGAGAATCTGGTTCTGAATTTCCGGAGGGACACCTGTTTAATTCTTTGAGTAATGTGGTAGGGCATTGACTTATGACTGTCATATGACTCTCTTTACCTCCGTAGATACTGCCTTGATACTTACATGCTTTGATGTTTATTGGCAGAGATTGAGATCCTATTTTTTTTGGGGGGGGGGCGGCTTTTGGGGATGGCAAACATTTCTTCCAGCTGGCAAAATCAATATACATTTTATCTTTGAACCTCTTGTGAAAGGAAAGAAAGAGGGTGTTAGAATGTACTGTATTGAAGTGGCAGTTGTTACTGTATGTATTTGATTCATCTGGGACTTTCACATTGCTTTTAATCTCCACAACGTTTTTGTTTTCTATTATTCAGGAAGAGCATTAGAGCATGCCCATGATTAGCAATAGTAGGACATTTAACAAATGGTCCCTGATTCTAAGGGGTGAAATGTTAGTGTACCGTATTCTAAAGGAATAGTCATTGTTGGATCCAACTTAATTTTTGTCCTGTGTAATTTATTTGGATGTTTCCATTTACTTTTGGCAACTAGGAATACTGTGCGTT
This sequence comes from Myotis davidii, assembly GCF_000327345.1. Lineage (NCBI taxonomy): Eukaryota > Metazoa > Chordata > Mammalia > Chiroptera > Vespertilionidae > Myotis > Myotis davidii. The sequence goes on from NW_006297224.1 coordinate 2,312,299, forward strand.
GCTCATATTTTCACACAGTGAAAAAGTCTCTGGAATTGAGTTTTGTAGTTAGCAAAACATGAGTAAAAACCTCTAAAGCCCTTCATCTGTTGGTACCATATATAGTAGAAGAAATTTATCTTTGGGAAAACATGGAAATTGAAAAAATATGTTTGTGTGCATATTCTTTTTCTTTGGTAAATGAAGCTATAAAGGACTTTCTGTAATTTTCATCTTTTCACATATGTCTCTATATAAACATGATTTTATGAGATAATTTGAGAACTAAGAAAACTATTGCTACTTCTTTCTCATAAGTTACTATTAACACATAATAAAAAGTTAAAGATAAATGATATGACTTTTTTGGATTAAGAAGTATAGTTTCTCTTATAAAATTGAAAGAATTCTTTTCTTACAGTATATAAAGATACTTTATTTGGAAGAAGAAACAACTTTTTTATTTTTTAATCATTTTATTAAAGTAACTGTTCAAGAAAAAGAACACTTGCTAATCACAACTGAGATATTTTAGTTGCCTTTAAAAAACATTTCTCTTAAATATAAAGGTTAGCAGTCCATTATATTTTTCATAGAGATTTGCACTCACTTATTAATCCTATTAAAAACATTGGATTTGGAAAAAAATATTTCCTCACTTAGGAAAAATAAAGCAGAGGCTAATGAATAGAATGGTAAAGCTTTGTTCAAGTTGCTTCAGGTTACCTCATTATGCTAATTTAATAGGTAGATGGCAAAAGTACGGTTTTGAATTTCTGAGATTCATATAAGATACATTTTAAAATTATGTATAAAAAACATTTAAAATTTTAAGCCATTAGCAAGTTAAACAGAGTATCATCCTGGTGAGTTTTAGACAAGAAGACAAGAAACCTGGATTGTATGTAGCTATTTCTTTAATTAGGATGGACCTTCACTTAGTTTACCATCCTTTTATTGTACCATGGTAATACTCTATCCAATTTAGTCATCACAGCAACGTTTGAAATGCTTATCAATATGTGCCGAAACTTAGCCCATGACAATGCAGTAACGTATATCATAACACAGTAAAGACTAGAGCAGTGATGGTGAACCTTTTGAGCTCGGCGTGTCAGCATTTTGAAAAACCCTAACTTAAATCTGGTGCCGTGTCACATATAGAAATTTTTTGATATTTGCAACCATAGTAAAACAAAGATTTATATTTTTGATATTTATTTTATATATTTAAATGCCATTTAACAAAGAAAAATCAACCAAAAAAATGAGTTTGCCTGTCACCTCTGACACGCGTGCCATAGGTTCGCCATCACTGGCCTAGAGTGTAGATTAGTTTCCAAGTCTGCCTGACTCTAAACAGTAGGCCTTATCTCTACACTACACCAACTGTGTGACCTTGACCAAGGTGCTTAACTTATTTGACAATTACTTAATCTATAAGGAGAAGATTTAGACTAATTTACGTTAAAAATCTAATTACCTCTCAAATTCTGATCATTCTCCCCTTGTTTTAAAAACTGAGACTATAAAGTATTCAATAAACTACTATCTTGTTACCTTACAGCAAATTCAGTATAACAATCTAGAATCATCCAAAATCAAATCTTAAAAGGCTGTTCAGTTGGCATTGAGAAAATTAGAGACACAGTAACTTGCTATATAATCTATGAAAAAGCAACTAGAAAATTTTTGTTGCTTATATTTTGTTTTATGTTGTAAATATATCGAGGGAAACTCTTAAAATGTGATATAAAAGCCGTGGTACATTTACACAATGGAATACTATGCAGCTATAAAAAAGAAGGAACTCATACCCTTTGAGGCAGAATGGAGGGACCTGGAGTATTTTGCTAAGCAAAATAAGCCAGTCAGAGATAAAGAAATATCACATAATCTCACTTATATGTGGAATCTAATGAACACAATAAACTGACAAACAAAATAGATCCAGAGACATGGAAGCATGCAGCATATGAAGATTCTTAGAGGGAAGTTGGGGGGAGGGTAGGTGGGAAGAATTAACCAAAGAATTTATATGCATATATGCAAAACCCATGGACACAGACAATAGTATAGTGCAGGCCTGGGCAAGGAGAAGAAGTTGGAAGGAGGGGGTCAATTGGAGGAAAAAGGGAACATCTGTAATACTTTCAACAATAAAGATTTTTAAAAATGTGATATAATATAAAAATATTAAACTTATTTTTCTTTGTGGTATTTTAGCTTTGTTGTATTAAAATTGTGTTTAATATACCATACAACTGAAGAAAGTTGATAATGTAAATTTTAATTTAAATAGATGTAAATATTTTAAAAGTTTGTATAAAATGAAATTAAAAGGTAATGTCTGCTATAAATGATCTGTCCTGTTCTTAAAACTCAGTTCTGATAACTGAAGTGAAATATCAAGAAATTGGAATGTTAACATACTGTCCTCTCATAAAATAATACCTCCTTCACTTAGCTTACCCTTTTTATGTTTAATTTTGATATTTCAGTAAGAAATGAATACAGTTAAAAAAGGAACACTCATCTTTCCTTTAGTAATGGATGAAAAATACCTAGCAATCTTGTTTCAAGAGAATTTGTCATACTTTTTAATGATTGCTTTCGTTTAATGACAAATGATAGCAAAGGCACATTTTTAGAATAATATTTTATATAATATGACATAAAATTAAAAGGTAACACTAAATTTGTCTTATTCTGCTAACTCAGTATAAAATTCTGTCAAAGGTAGATAAAATGTCTATAAAAGAGGAAATTGAACTCGTCTGACTTTGTGGTAAAACCTGCATTCTCTTAAAATATTAAAATTTCCCAAAAGCAATAATTTATTTTTCGCACGTTATGTGTTATTAAACACTTATGAATCTCTGTCAGATGTCTTCATGATATTTCAATTCGGGTTTGAGTTGTAAAGAATAGCTACCAATGAGATACAGCCATAAGAAAATAAATAGAATTGCACTAACTCAAAGTTTGACAATTTTGTCAGTATGTAACCATTGGAATCCAGATCCGCATCTTCTAGTGCAGGGGTGGGCAAAGTTTCTGACTCGAGGGCCACAATGGGTTCTTAAACTGGACCGGAGGGCCGGAACAAAAGCATGGATGGAGTGTTTGTGTGAACTAATATAAATTCACAGTAAACATCATTACATAAAAGGGTATGGTCTTTTTTTTTTTTTAGTTTTATTCATTTCAAACGGGCCGGATCCGGCCCACGGGCCGTAGTTTGCCCACGGCTGTTCTCGTGTCTTGTGGGTAGCGGAAGGGGAAGGACAGATAATACTTAGAAATGCAAAATGGCAATTCACCGCATATCTCTGTTATAAGATCAACTCAATCAATTTTGTTGATTTAAGTCCATCAGTCAGTGACAGTGGTGATAATAAACCCATCACCAGAACCAGGTGTGTGTACAGTAGAATGTGATAGGATGTTTACTATTTACTAAAAGCAATGATAAATATATACATTTAAATATTTGAGAGGTGGGGATTCATATTATAATTGGTGATATAGCGTACTTTCTCTGAAGAACAGTGTTTTCTTTTTTATTCTGCAATTGCCATTCTGCAGTACTAATTACACTTGCATGCCTTAAACACATCATCTCTAATTCTAGCCAGAATAATGTAACGAAGAAATTCTAATGTAGAAATTGAATGCACACCCACCTCTGCCTCTAGAAGTCATGTTCTTTTCATATTGTTCTGCCTTCCTGTAACTTCTCCTCTGTCTGAATAGCTTTATTGGTCATCTGCACTAAGTTTTCAGTCTTACATCTTTGGAAGAGCCAAAAGAGAATCAGATAGTGGCTAGACTAGAACTTCAGTCTTCTAATTCCTAGTCTTGGCTCTTTCTAAGCTCCTTTCCAATACCATTCACGAGTAATTAATCATATACTGTCCTGGGACATTGCTTGTATTAGTCCTTGTTCTTCTTTGGTCAGTGCCTAGTAAAGTAGCATATATATATATATAGCAGCATTTGATAATCATTGATTAGTTTATTGCTACTATTTGCTTTCTATTAGTGTTTTTGTTTTACTCTTGTAGCCTTCCAACAACAATTTGAATTTCTTATATTAAATTTCTTTTGTTGGAATACCTGGTATAGTTTCTATTTTCTACTGTACTCTAACGTAAAATAAGTCACAAAGTGAGTGGAAAATATTAAATACGGGGTAAATATAATAAGTTGGTTTGCTTAAATTTTTTAACATTATTTGCTCATGATAATTACAGAAATGATGCTCAGATTGTGCTTAGTAGCAAAGGCAAAATACAGTAATGTGACAAAGAAAGGGTTGGTGAGGAAAGATCTTCAGTGATGGCAAGGAAGCAGACAATGTATTAAGATTATACATCTTTTCCAGCATCTAAGGAGGACATTACCACATCTCCTTACAGGTAGGCTTTAAGAAGTAATTGATGTTCAATTTTCCACAAATTGGCCTTATGGCAGGAAGTACTTTATTCTAGCTAGATTAGTGGGTTTGTGTGTGATTTGCATTTGAATGCAAACTGATTCTG
>NW_006297224.1:2316932-2317810 GCF_000327345.1 Myotis davidii
CCCTCCTCTCTCCTCCTCTCTCCTCCTCTCTCCTCCTCTCTCCTTCCCTCTCCTCCCCTCTCCCCTCTCCTCCCCTCCCCTCCCCTCTCCTCTCTCCTCTCTCTTGGCAGCTAGAAGACCAAGGCTAGGATTATAAGAGGATGCTACAAATTCAAGGTTAAACTAATTGGCTTAGGAGGGGTTACCCTTTTCACTTTTGTCTCATTTGCACCACAGTTTAACCAAATGAATTTATAAATCCCAAGTGACAAAGCCCTTCAAGTCTATCCATAGGGCAGGAGGCCTCAAAATTGCCACATGTATGTTTCACACACACAATTACTGTGTCTACACTGATTTAACTTTCAGTTTTACATTTAGAGTGATATATAAAGAATTTTTGTTTACATAAAGACTAAAAGAAGCATTTTAACTCTAAATAACAAATAGCTTGTAATTCATTGCTAATTATTTAAGCTTGAATATCTTTGACTAGAAAATAGATGTCTGTTTCTTCTCTTTGAAAATCCTTTTGGTGGTTTTGTGCTTTTTTCTCTCCTATAGAAAATGGCCTAAAGCTTTGTTTTTACATCATTTTGAATGCCATAGTTGAAGAGGATTAGAATAAACAGTAGCAGCTCACTGACTTCTTCCTTTTTTGTTGTTGTTGTTTAGTTTTTGTTTCATAATCATAAACTTAAGTCTGCAATTCACCTAGACTAGGAAGGGATAAGGAAAATATGGAACACAATGAGTTGCGGCGAGAGCATGAAGATTGTATAACATCCCAAGCAGATAGGGGTGAAGGGCTATTCTCCAGAGCTATAGAAGGAATGGTCTGGTGGTTAAGATAAAACACAAGTCAAATTTATTAGAGTTGTCAACAGTCAGCAATGGAG
>NW_006297224.1:2317834-2318894 GCF_000327345.1 Myotis davidii
GGAATGGCCTGGTGGTTAAGATAAAACACAAGTCAAATTTATTAGAGTTGTCCACAGTCAGCAATGGAGATCTTCTTGCTGATTTTGCTATTCCTGGACCCAAAGCACTCCATGGCTGCTGCAATATCCATGCTGTCTTCCACCGGGCCGAAGACCACATGCTTGCCATTCATCCACTTAGTCTTGGCAGTTCCTACTTCATGCACATTTGCTGGAAGTGAAGAAAGCATCGATTCTGACATAAAACATAGGTACTTCCTTTAAGGCGATTGCTCTCTAATTGGGAAAGATGTTGGCCATGGGAAAGTGTAGGATGCCATGATTAGAAAAGTTTGATGGAAGATTAATGGATCAGTTATGCCTTGTACCAGGCTTCGAAGACTAAGCTGGAGTTAACTGTACAGACAGAAGAGGCAGACATGGTCAGAGAGCTCACATGAGCATCTGGGTTGTGAAAAAGCTGAGTATAATGTACTCACAGACTATCTTCATCAAAGGTAAAGGAAACTGGTAGGAAATGGATAACCATGGGTTCACAAAGATGGAAGAGGAAATTGAAAGCCAGAGAAGTGTTTGCAGTTGATATGTGATAATACCATTACCAAAACTGTACCATTATATCATGTTTTGGGGAAAGAAGTCCTCATGATCAAACAAGTACTGTGGGATATGTTAGATTAAAGAAAGGTAACTTCAAAACTAAAAAGATTTTAAGATGTAATTTATATGGTGAGATCCCAAGAGGGATGTATTGCAAGCATGTCTGGAACCTAGTTGGCCATGGGAGCCTTTTTCCCCCCTTGGTACAAGTCCACTTTGCAAGATATTGTAATAGAAAATAGATGCAACCAGTATAGATTTTATTCAAAAATACATATTGAATAGTGTTTTGGAAGATAAGTATTGTACAGATAAACCAGATAAATAGAAGAGTAAGGATAGAAGCTCTTGAAATGTTTTAGGAGAGGGTTGAAGACAGCCTGGTCTGGGGTGCTGGTCGTGATTTTGGACAATAAGAGCTCTATTCAATACCTTTTTCCAAACAAACAAAACCCCTGAA
>NW_006297224.1:2319092-2331671 GCF_000327345.1 Myotis davidii
AAGAGAGAATTTTTTACCCTTCTCTTTTTTTTCTGAGTGATGTGTATAAAATTATGACATAGCTTTGAAATAATTTTAAATTGTTCCTTTAAAGCCATTTCTTACGGAACCATCAATTTGGTGTCTTTAAACATTTTACAGGCAGGTACTTTGGTGCAGAATAGAGAGCTCTGATTTGGTGCCACTTTGACTTGAATATTAACTGATTTCTTATTGAACTAAACTGGATCATGTATGGTACAACTTCAGGAAATGCCTACTAAAATATTTTACACTCTCAAAATATAGAACCTGCATATTGAATCAAATAACTGGATCTGCTCTGTGTTGTTTTCCTGTGTAGTTTTAATGTGTCCCCTGCATGTTGGCTGTTAGCTTCTCTCTTGTCTCCTGAGGTCAGCATACTCTTTAATTGTGCTTTTAGTCAGTCCTCATTAGTATGATGGTGAGGAAATTATTTCTTACTTCCTCTTATTCCACGGAATTTATAAAATCAGCACTCCATGTGTATGCTGTTTCTAGATTGTTCAACTTGCGGATTGAAGAGGTTAATTTCATACCCTCCCCATTTCACTTTTCTCTCATTAACATACAAAAATTATTAAGCAGAAAGTATAGGTGATCCGTAGAAGTGTGTAAACTCTAACTTTTGGTGATGGAGAAAAGACATGCATGTTATTGGATCTTGGTCCTGGTGTGACTTTTTTACAAAACACATTTTAAGAAATACACTTGGTTACAGGAAGCATATTTTAAAATAATGCAACAGAACTAAAAATCAGATACAGTCATGCATGCTTAGCAATGGGGACAATGTTCTAAGAAATGAGCTGTTAGGCCATTTCCTTGGGAGAACATTACAGCCTTTTGTTTCTAGCTTATAAACCTGTACAGTATGTTACTGTACAAAACAATATGAGATTAAATCAAGCACAAGAGAAATTGATGCAATCAAGAGACATGGGAAACATATGGCAACGTAACATGGCATACTACTTGACAGCAAATATTTTAAAAATAAGTAGAAAGAGTATACTGTAAAGCAGTGATGGCGAACCTTTTGAGCTCGGCGTGTCAGCATTTTGAAAAACCCTAACTTAACTCTGGTGCCGTGTTACCTATAGATTTTTTTTTTGATATTTGCAACCATAGTAAAACAAAGATTTATATTTTTGGTATTTATTTTATATATTTAAATGCCATTTAACAAAGAAAAATCAACCAAAAAAATGAGTTCGCGTATAACCTCTGACACGTGTGTCATAGGTTCGCCATCATTGCTCTAAAGCAATCCCAGTTCTAGGTATATATCCTAAGAATCCTGAAATACCAGTTCAAAAGAATGTATGCACCCCTATGTCATTATAGCATTATTTACAAAAGCCAAGAACTGGAAACAGCCCAAATGCCCATCAGTAGATGAATGGATAAAAATTCTGTGGTACATTCACACAATAAAATACTAGGCGGCCATAAAAAAGAAGGAATCTTATCTTTGCAACATCATGGATGGACCTGGAGATTATTATACTTAGTGAAATAAGTCAATCATAGAAAGACAGATACTATATGATCTCACTTATATATGGACTCTAATGAACAAAATAAGCTTGGCAAACAAAATAGAAACAGCGGCATGGATACATGGAACACACTGACAGCTGTCAGAGAGGAGCAGGAGGGGGAACTGGGTGAAAGTAGGTGAAGGGATTAGCCAAAGGACATATGTAGATAACCCATAGACACAGACAGCTGTGTAGTGATGGCCAGAGGGAAGAGATGCTGGGGAATGGGTGGAGGTGGGCAAAGTGGGGGGATGGAATGGGGATATCTGTAATGTCAACAATAAAAATAAAGTTAAAAAATAAAATAACAGTAACAATAAAAAGTATAGTTTAGTAAATGCTTAAACCAGTAATATAGTCACTTATTATCATTATCAAGTATTATGCATTGTACATAATTGTAGATGCTATACTTTTGCTAAACCTATGCAACTGGCAGCGCAATAGGTTTATTTACACCAGCATCTCATTCACGTGAGTAACGTTTTGTACTATCACTAGGTGAGAAGGATTTTTAGGCCTCCTGTCCTCTGTGCAGTCCCTCATTGACTGAATATCATTCTGTGGGCACATGACTGTAGCTTGAAGGCAGAGTGACTGATGTATTCCTCTACTATTTCAAATGTTACCAATATTTGGAAAAAGTAATCTTGCCTTTGGCAGAGGGAATCCTACATGTAAGTAAGAGACTATGATCCAACCATTACAAGATAGAACATTTTTGATCTTATTAAAAAATACATCAAAACCTTATCTGTAGCCCTGGCTGGGTGACTCAGTTGGTTGGAGCTTCCTCCTGTACACCAAAGAATTGTGGGTTTGATTCTCTATCCGGGCACATAACCTGCGTTGTGGTTTGATTCTGTTCTGGGTGCATAAGGGAGGTAGCCAATTGATGTTTCTCTCTCATATCAATGTTTCTTTCTCTCTCTCAAAATCAATTAAAAAAACCCCCAACATATCCTTGGGTGAGGGTTATAAAAAACCCCACACCTTATCTATAAATCAAAACAATTCTGTCTCCTTTTGAATTCACTTTTATTTTTTCAAGAATTAACTGTTTTGAACTGGAAAGTGTATTAGGCATTTCTTCATCCAAAATTTAGTGAATAAAAAAAGTAAGGGTTGGAAAGATTAAATAACCACTCAAGACCACACAGGCATGAAGGGAAGAACTGGGATTTGATTCAGGATGTTTAACTCTTGGCCCAAAAATATTAACCATATACTTATTTTCAGAGCTCCGGTCTGTAATTCAATGTGCTGTTTCTCAGCCTACATCTTAAAAAGGGCTTCAGAAAGCCCTTTTTTATATCTGGAGGCATGTGAATAAGAGCCTGTGCTATGTTCATGAGGGTATGTGTACATGTGTGCACACATTTGTTTGTGTACATGCGTGTGCGTCTGTATGGTGTAAGGTGGCAAAAGAGATTGGCTGGGTTGGGGCTTGGGCAATTTTAGGAAGATGAGCAGAAGGCAAGAACAAGATTCTTCTAAGTTGTAGGTTATGAAGATGGAGATAAGAGAAGACAGTTTTGCTTTAAATGTTTTCCAAAGTTTTGAACTACTCTTGGTTTAAAAATATTTCTTTATTGGTTTCAGAGAGGAAAGGAGAGGGAGAGAGAGAGAGAATCATCAATGATGAGAGAGAATCATTGATCATCTGCCTCCCGCACACCCGCTACTGGGGATTGAGCCTGCAATCTGGGCATGTGCCCTTGACCGGAATTGAACCCAGGACCCTTCAGTCCGTAGGCCGATGCTCTATCCACTGAGTCAAACTGGCTAGGGCAACCGCTATTGGCTTCAAGTCACTACTATGATCACCATCAACCTTTCTACTCACTGTAACCCAATAATAGTTGCCATATTAGTGGCAATAGAATAGATTCAGTGACAGCAGCGCCTGTTCAAGGGATCAGAAACACAGATCTCTTCATTTAATTCTGAACGTGATACATACCAATAGCCTGGGAGGCATGTAAATCCCGATGTAGAAATGAGTGGTGACTCCAGTTTTACTATTTTTTATTAGACTTATATTTTTCTTACTGAACACATGGAGTTAACTTCATTTCTAGTCTCTGGTACTTCTCTTCCCAGAATTTGACCCTTCCTCTCTCTTCAGAACATTTTTTTCAACTAGTAAGCATATCAGTTTTCAATTTGAAATAAGTGATTTTTTAAGAAGTGTCCAGGTTATCTTATGTAAGTATGTTTTGTGTATTAGTTAACATTTAAGATACTGATGGTATGTGTTTTCTTGCTAGCTTAGCCCTATTCAGAACTTAATGCTGATTTCAGTCAGTAGTAAATAAATTGTTAATGAACTAATAACTGTCTGTAAACATTCATATAACCTAGGTGTTTCTTCTATGATTTTTTTTTGGTCAAGAATTCCCCACATATGTAAGTATTTTCAGATATAAACAAAATTACTTAACATACGCAATTATGAGTAAATCTGGGTTATGGAGAAGGAAGTATTTTGAAAGTAGAGGGAAGAGTAGAACAAGGAGGCCAAATACTAGATACCATGATGTTGAATTAGCTCCAAAATATAAAAGAACTATGACTATGTAGCACAATTAACAATGCTTCTGAATTGATTTCCTCTGAATATACTATTTTGGTCATGTACTATAATGTTTGTGCAGATACCAATTAACCACTGACTATATGTGTTGATTACTTTATTTTAGTTTAAAAGCATGGTTACCAGAGCCAGCTTTTTTTTTTTTTTAAGGGTTTGAATTGAATCCATTTACAGGCTGATTTTTGATAAATTATTTAACCCTGTATTGTGAATTAGGTAATTTTCTTCATCTGCAAGTAGAGATTCATAGACGAAGTAGATTCTGATAGTAAGAGTCTACTGCAAGTAGAGATTCATAGACGAAGTAGATTCTGATAGTAAGAGTCTACCTCAGGGAGTTTTTGTTAGGTTAGTGTTTGTTAAGTCTTTATTGGCAATTATTATAGGCTACTAGAACATTCCAGAATATAATGTTACATATTGGAATAATTTGGCAATTTGATCTTAGGTTGTAAAAATTATGTGAAAATGTTCATTCTTTCATCAACAAGTACTTGTTGAGCACTGGCTGTGTGTTCCAGACAGTGTAGAATTCTGCCACTACCATCACGGATTCCTTTTATCTGTACCATATCATCTTATGTGGTTTTCTTGTCAAAACTGCGAGGTAGCTAAAAAGAGTGATCTTGTCAGTTGGTAGATGGAGTGACTTCTCTTCACTTCAGAGACTTGGTCGGAGTGCAGAGATTTGCCTGTTTACAGGAAGAAAAGCCTAGGCCACTGCTTTTTTCACTCAGCCCACCATCTGTTTGTAGGAAGAGCCTTGCTTACATTCCTTTGGGGCTTATGTTGCCTCTGAAGTTTTGTATGTGGATCCCTTGGACCTGGAACAAGGATCCATATTCGTTTGTATTCTTCTAAGGTTAAACCACAGAAATTACACCCATGGGTTTTTGTTTTTGTAACTTTTAGAAACATTTTCTGGATATTACAAAATTTGCATTTTTAAATAAGTGGAAAAAATTTGGTTTATTCATAGAGAGTTTAATATTTTTGATGTTTATTTTTATTCTTTTGTGTCCTTAGGCTCTCTAAACCCTAGTTGTTTGTTTTGTTTTTATCCCATTTGCATATCTGAACCTCCAGCATTCCAGATTTAAATTCAGAGACCAACTTGGTTGTTTTTTCCTTCAACACAGAAAGAAATTTGAATAAGGAGGGAAATAAAAGCAAAGCTGCCCATCAGACATGAAGTGGGCTGCTCTTACAGACCCCATTGAATTGATTACTCTAGCAGTTCACCCAGTGGAATAAAAAGCTTAAGGCACTCAACATTTAGTTACAAATTTATTCATTGCAAAGAGCCACATCCCATTAATTTTATGTAATTTGGTAATTCCCAGTAGCTGCAGCTGAAGTATGTGGTCCCTCTTGGTTTTGTGCAGTGATGTTCTCTGGAGAAAGGAGAAATCTATTGTGTACATAAAGGACCAAAAGCTTTTCAGAGTATTCACAATCTTAACTGTTGCTTTGATCTTGCTTGTAGTCTCATACTCTTAAACATGCTTTCCTCTACTGTTTTTCTGAGGAGAGCTACATTTGAACTATTATTGTGTCTTAAAGAGTGAGATTTTTGAAACAACCCCTGTTGTTTCTACATTGATTACCTAAAGGAGTAATGACTTAGGCGAGTCTAGTTTAGCTAGAGTTGGAATGTGAACTTCTCCTCCTGAATGCCTGTTCTGTGTACAAGGCCCATGCTTGCATTCATGTGTCTTCATATTTTATCTTAATAGTATGAGTGGAGGATGGTTGGGAAAGCAGGGATGAATCATTAAAATGTTGACCGTTTTTAGCATTTTTCTTATCTACTCATGAGTTAGTATTTAGCAGTTATTTTCATGTTTACCATCTACTCGCTTTTCTCAGTTGCTTCTTGCTTCCAAATTGTGATAATTAAATGTCCTAACACTTCCTAGATCCTCTCCTATATCTGGGTAGAATTGTTTTCTCCTGGAATTAATTTTCTTTTGTTTGTGAAGGGAGGCTTTTATTTTATTTTTTGCTTGTTGGTGTGTTTGTCTGCTTTAAATGAGACTGTTGTGATGTGTTTGTTTGCTTTTAATTATACTATTGAGATTTTGACATTACCTAGAAAGAAAAAGGGAGTAGTCAAGTGTGACATCAAAGTACTTTAGTGGTGTGAGGAATAATATTGAACAAAATATTTAAATTCTGTTGGAAAGTAGACCATCACTTCTTAAGAAAATGGTTTATTTATTTGCTTATGCCAAGAGTGAGATGTTTCTATTTGCATATAATAAGGTGCAAGGGAGGGCAGTACAATCTAAGATACAGATGTAACCTTTTGCTGTAATTGGCAGAAATAAACTTTTGTTTCAAGTTCTGCTTCTGGGATTCAGTTGATCCTCACAATATGTATTCTGATCTTCAGTAAACTTTCTTTGAATAATAGTGCTTGTAGGTAGAGCAAGTTAATTGTCAGCAGTAGGTGTGTATGTCTCAGTTATACTAGGGCAGTGATGGCGAACCTTTTGAGCTCAGCATGTCAGTATTTTGAAAAACCCTAACTTAACTCTGGTGCCGTGTCACATATAGAAATTTTTTGATATTTGCAACCATAGTAAAACAAAGACTTATATTTTTGATATTTATTTTATATATTTAAATGCCATTTAACAAAGAAAAATCAACCAAAAAAATGAGTTCGCGTGTCACCTCTGACACGCGTGTCATAGGTTCGCCATCACTGTACTAGGGAACACTGGCAAATGGGAGGATGGTTAGGTTAGATTTTGATCCTAAAAATAATTATGAGTCATCAAAGTGCCAGTAAAGCACTAATTGTGTAAGACATTCAAAACATCTTAGGTCAGATAGAGCATTAAGTCTCCAAAGGCTAGTTGAGGGATAGGTGATAGGAGGATATATTTGAGAAATAATTCTGTTTCTGGTGAACAGAGAAACTTCTCTTTTTACATCCATTAAACTTGAAGAGCTTCCCACCAACACAATTAAGATTCTAGCTTGTGGTCTGAGATAAATATTGATTTTTGAAGTAGAAATTCTATAATTTTTGAATCCCAACTCTAAGTTATGCACTTTAGACTGTAAATGGCCCCAGGGGAGTTTTTTTTTTAATGTAGAGGAAAATAAGATTGAATGTATTTCTTGAACCTCCATTTTTAGTATTTCTACTTATTTTTTAACCTGAGCTAAAACTTTCTTATATATTCAATTTTTCATTACTTTATAAAACAATAAATTTAAATTATACTAAGCTACTCTCTAAATTTATAAACAATATACATATTTGTCTTAAAGAAACTGAGTTTTTTATTTCTTGAATTAAATCATTTTTTTCTGTAAGTAAATATTAGGTCTGTTCTTATGAAAAAAGTAATAGGGTGTGGAAGTTTTTTTAAAAAAGGATTTGTTTAAGGCATTTATTTTACCCATACATTATTTTCTCTATAAAAATAAAAATTATTTTCTTTAGATTCCTATAAAACTAATGTCATTGGCCTTTTAATTGGTTTCAGGTCTCAGAGTGAAGGGCATGATATTAAGTCAGTTCAAGTAGTAATTACTTTTGTTTGAAAACATTAAATAAAATAGTGAACTGAAATGGTATGACTGTATTTTTAAAGTTTACTCACATTTTTATTATCAATTTAACTGTTGCCTATGCTTCAAGCATGTGTGTTTTTCTTTTGAAAGAAGTTGTGTATGGGTCTAGTGGCAAAATTGTTCATTTATTCTACCAGTACTTATTGGGTGATGTCTTAGGTTTAACTGCTGGGAATGGAGTCTGATGTGGAAAAGACTGCTGACAAGTACTCAGCATCAACATCAATGGGGGACTGGGGCGAAGACCGAAAAGAGACAGAATTGAACTGTGATGCAGTTACAATAGAGGTGTGAGCCGATCCTATTGTGAGCTGTGGAGCTAGGATGGTCCTTAAGAGTTTATCCTGAGTTTGAAGCAAGGGCTTTTGCTGCCTTGTGTTGTTGGCCAGGGCAGTGATGCAGCCTTGAGTGGTGCAGTTATAGTCAGCAGCCAGTACTCCTGTAATCTGGGAGAAGGAGAGCCTTGCTTCTGAAAAGGAGTCCTGACTATGGATCTGGGTGGTGCCCTGGCACATCTACTATAGTTGCCCACTAAGATTCTGACTTTGAGGCACTGGAGGTACTGTGATGAGTAAAAGCAAACATGTATACTCTGTTCTTTTAAGAAGTTGATGTCTAGAGTGGATAAAAAAGTTGTAGTACCTATATGCAATGGAATATTGCTTGGCCATTAGACAGAATGAAATCTTACTATTTGTGACAATACGTGTGCACCTAGGGTATTTTGCTAAGTGAAATAAGCCAGACAAAGACAAATACCATATGATTTCACTTATATATGGAATCCTATCTAATAAAGAGGGAATATGCTAATAGACCCTCTCATCATCGCAAAGATGGCGGTGCCCATAATCAATAAGGAGGAAATATGGTAATTGACTGCCCCACCCTAAAATGGTGGCATCCACAGCCAATAAGGAGGGAATATGCTAAATGATTGCCATGCCCTCAAAGATGGCGGCACCCCCAGCCACAAGATAGCAGTGTCCAAGGCGTCAGGTGCGCAACAAAATATATATATTTAAAAATATATATATGGGTAGTCAAGCTAATCCTTGTGCAGGCTCATTACTAGTTTGCCTTCTCTAGTATAAGTGTATTCTATATTATATTTTCATGTTATTTTGTGTGGAAATTGTTTAACTATCACTAACGGAATGTCTACATTAATACCCAAACTCAGATAATTCAGCTACACAATGATAATGTTCTGTTCACCCACTCATGGAAATGTGTTTCTTGATTAACTGGGAAGTCAGAATTTTGTTGAGATATTTTCTGCTGGACTTGAGGTTTCCAGGAGAAAGTGTATTTTCAAACTAATAGAAAAAGGATAGAAAATAAGGGAAGACTTCTGAGGTTGCTTTTTAATAACTATTACTTCTGAGTATAATGATCTAGTTGCCAAGTGCTTTATATGGTTAATTCTTATTAGCCTACTGTTTTAAGAGGTTTACACAGATTGTGTGATATAATCTTCATAATATCTTTATGAAATAAGTTCTGGTATTATCCCCACTTTACAGGTGAGGACACTAAAACTTGCCTTCACAAAATTAGTAAGTAAAAGCATAAAGATGAAAAAAATGGCATTCTGAGCCTACAGCTTTTCTTAGGGACGTGTTGATTATATTTATTTGAAATGCATTGGTAGTAGAGAATCAGGGATATTTGGGGGAAAAATGTTCAGCAATTCAGAGGAAAAGAAACAACTTAAAAAAGTGTTCCCATACCTTATGCAGATGGTGAAATTTATTAAATGAGTCATGTCACTAGTTTGACCACCATCAGTTCCCATCCTGCTCCCCAGTCTCATCCCCACCTGGCAAAGACAGCTCTTCTGTTGGATTCCCTACCTAAATCCTTTAATGGCTTCCTGTTACAGGTGAATGTACATTCTTTGGTGCTTACGCCTTCAACCACAGGTGGTGTCTCCACCCCAGTCCCCTTGAACTTTGCTCAAGTCAACAAGGCTTCTTTCACTTCTTCTAAATGCTAAGCTCTTTCCTACTTCAGGCTTTTGCACTTGCTATTTTCTATGCCTAGAATGTGTTTCCTTCTGCTTTTCACATGACTGAGTTTTTCTCATCCTTCAGATCTTGACTGAAATGTCACTTCCTCAGCAGAGCCTGCCCTGACTCCACTGCTTAAAGTTGATTTCCCCTGTTACTCTCTGTCTTTGTACCCCATTTCCTTCATAGTGCCTGCCTTAGTTTGTAATTATACTATTTGTTCCTTAGGTTATTTGTTATTGAGGGCCACTACAATGCTGCCAACTCCATGAGTACAAGGCTGGCATCTGTCTAGTTCTCTTTGCTTTTGTAGAACCTGGCCCAGTGTCTGCAGTCACTGTTCTGTAGTGTTGGGATGAATCATCACTAATCTTTCTAATCAGGCCCTGAGGAATTTGACTTTTCTAATAGCTCTCCTTTTACATCCTTTAAAGGTAGAACTTAGAATTAAATTTAAATGTGGGAAACTTCCAAATATGAGATAAAACAATTTTAGACACATTGGCTGTCCAATGATTATAATAGGCCTAGTGCATGGGTTTGTGTAGCAGTGGTGTCCCTTAGCCTGGCTTGTACCTTCTTGCAATCTGGGACCACTCAGGGAATGTCAGAGAGCCAGTTTCGGCCTGATCCCTACAGGCCAGACCAAGGAACCCCACCGGTGCACGAATGTGTGCACCAGGCCTCTAGTATGCATATAAGATCTTTGGTTAATCTCTTCCTGCCCTCTCCCCTCCCACCTTCCCTCTGAGATTCATCAGTCTATTCCATGTTTCGATGCCTGTGGTTTCCGCTCCTGCATTAAGTGTCTGCCCCCTGGTTGTCAGTGCGTGTCATTAGTATATGCTAAGTTGCTACCCCAAAATAAATCTGATTCTATCAACTGATTGTTAAAGTTCACAAATATTTGTTTATGGTTATTCCAAAACCAATTTCAATAGCTATAATATGTTCTATCAATTAAACATGTTTACAGAACATCTTTGTGTGCCTGGGCAGTTTTTTGGGTTTAAGGATATGGAAGAAGCAACCCCTCTCCTTGTGAAGCTTATAATCTAGGGAGAGGAGAATGTTTTAATTAACAATCATTATCTATTGCATGTGATTTTACACTCATGTCAGCGCTGACACTGATGCAGATGTACACATTATCTGTCTGTATGTGTGTGTAGAATTCTGGTATTATTTGTGCACATATAGGTCTGGTAACCCTTTCACAAGTCTGAAGTGGCAAAGATTTCAGCTAACTGGGAGGGAGAATGGACAACCTCAGGAGTGTTCTTTGAGGCCCAAATAAGATGTTTTAATAAGTAATTTTTATTAAAACTTTTTTCTAAGGCAGTTTAGCCCCACACTCCAAATGAGTTAGATAGACATAGCTTGTTTTAAAAGGTTTTTGTTCTTAAAGTATATAAATTATGTATAATTTGGGCAGTTTAAATTCAGTTATATGATTTTTTTAAAGTTTTATTATTTTGAAGCAATCTAATATATTTTATGCATTAAAAATATATGCTAAAAACCAATTATCTCTGTTTTATTCATCAGTAATATATGTATGATTGAAAAGTTTATTGTAAAAGCCTGTTTGCAGTAATTATTCATGAATAACTCTTCACATTTCTTCTAAAAAGATTAGTCTTTGGCTTCTTTAATAATTTTAGAATAGCATTCAGACTTTGTGACTTCAACATTAGAAAACAAACCACAGGAGAGTTTGGTTTTCAGGCAAAAATATATGCCTAAGTGAAAGGTAACCATGCCACGCTAATATTTATTTTTGCACATTTTTCACTTTGAACAAGTAAATTTCTCACTTTAATTCTTAATTGCCTTATATGTTAAAAAGGCTTTCTATTAATTTTAATAATTTGCCAATAATTTAGTGCCACTTTGTGATTCAAAAAATAAAACTTGATTATTTTAGTTTACCTAACCTAAAGCATTTAATTAAAAAAGACCCCCAAATCCCTCCGTTAGTACCTCTCAAAATTTTCATTGGTTCAAGTACTTAATAATTTAGTTCATTTTATTTATTTTGCTTGACTTTAAACTCACACATAAAGACCAGTTAAATTGGTAATAGAAAGTGAAAAGTAAACATTGTAGGCTAAATACCCCAATATACAGAGTGGATTTTCCAAAGCTTTTTAGGGTTTATTTATATTTTCATTAAAATATGCAAACAAAATAAGGATTATTCTGAACTGCTTGTGAAACACATACATTTTCTCTTTTAAATATTTATGATTTAATTAACTGCTTTATAAAGAGATACTGAAGATCTAAGTTTAAGCTTGCTGTGCCAAGTAGGGGGTCCAGTAGGTCCCAGAGTAGGGGACTCTTCTGATTTTAGCTCCGAAAGACATGCATTGGCAAAGCTTCTCCTTCAGTCCAGGCAAACAAGGGTGGTTGGCCATGCTAATATCATGTATAGCATCTTTCTTACCTGGTACTCTTCCATTCATGTTAGCCATTTTTAATTTATGTTGTAGATTAAGAGTTTACTATTAGGAGGGTGGTCTTCCCTTTGAAAGTAGACATTAACTAAAACAAAATAAAACCAAAACCACATTTATGTAGTTTATATTAAGTTTAGATGGTTTATTTTGGTGGCGGGCAACCTAATAGGTGAAAATAATCTATATATATAAAAGCCTAAGTGACTGTTACGACTGAACAACTGGAACGACCGGTCAACCAGTCGCTATGATTCACACTGACCACCAGGGGGTAGACGCTCAACGGAGCTTCCCCCTGGTGGTCAGTGCACTCCCATAGCCAACCTTCTGTGGCCTCTCCCCCAGGCCAACCC
>NW_006297224.1:2331752-2345739 GCF_000327345.1 Myotis davidii
TAAAATCCGGGACCCCTTGGGGGATGTCAGAGAGCCGGTTTCAGCACAATGCCACAGGCCAGGTCGAAGGGACCCCACTGTTGCATGAATTCATGTACCAGGCCTCTAGTAAATAATAAATAAGAAAATGAGAGATAATGAGGCAGTAGGGAACTGAAAAATGTCATTTCGGTGTTTTGTGTTGGTGGAATGGAATTGGAATATCAGTTTCTGTTGAAACCCTTTAAATCAAACATGTCAAACTCAAAGGCTAACATGGGCCAAATAAACAAGGTTTAAGTTTATGTGGACCACACACAAAAAAAACAATTTTCATAGAAACAGATTTATTTCGTTAGAGACATGCTGAATACAAAGGGTAATAGGTGAAAATAATCTATATATATAAAAGCCTAAGTGACTGTTACGACTGAACAACTGGAACGACCGGTCAACCAGTCGCTATGATTCACACTGACCACCAGGGGGGAGACGCTCAACGGAGCTTCCCCCTGGTGGTCAGTTCACTCCCATAGCCAACCTTCTGTGGCCTCTCCCCCAGGCCAACCCCATGGCCCCTTCCCCGCAACAGCTGGCCAACCTCCCTCGGCCCCTCCCCTTAGCCTGTCAGCCCTCCCCCCGCCCCCCCATAGGCCTCCATTGCTGGCCAGGTCAAGGGACCCCACCCATGCATAAGGGTTCCAGGTTCAATCCCAGCCAAGGTCACATTCCTGGGTTGTGGGCTTGATCACCATTGGGGGGTGTGCAGGAGGCAGCTGATCGATGATTCTCTCTCATCATTGATGTGTCTGTCTCTCTCTCTCCTTCTCCTTCCTCTCTGAAATCAATAAAGAAATATATTTTTCAAAAATTAAAAATTAATATTTTTCCTTGAACATTAACTTACTATGCACTGAATAACTGCACAAATTAATAAGCGTAACGTAAATAAACCTATTTTTCTTGTTCTCTGAAAGCAAAATATTTCCTGTTGTGCACACCAAACAAGTCAGTCTAAGACTAATGACGTGGCAATCGGCTGCTAAAATATTCACTGCCAGTATTAGTGGAGAGAAAGGATGCACCTGTGCTTAGGCATGTAAGGGAAATGAATGCAACACGATTATAGTAATCAGTCATTAGCGAATGTTGTAGTTCCTTATTAATAACTAGAGGACTGGTGGGGTCCCTTGGCATGACTGGCACCCTCTCACAACCCGGGACTCCTCAGGGGATGTTGGTAGCCGGTTTCAGCCTGATCCCCGCAGGCCCGATCCAGACAGGAAGGAGTACGATCTCCGCAGGCCTGATCCAGACAGGAGGGAGCCTGATCCAGTGCTTTGAGCAAGTGTCTGTTCCGTGTTGGTCAGTGTGCATCTTAGCAGCCTGTTGACCAGTCACTTGGTTGTTCAGTCGCTTAGGCTTTTATATATATAGATTATGTACAACAGGATATTATAAAAATTAAGTTATGAAATTTTTATTAAAACATTTCTTACATACCATTATATTGGCTGGGCTGCAAAAATATTCTTTGTGGGCCACATGTGGCCCGTGGGCTGCAAGTTTGACATGCTTGCTTTAAATGAATATGAAAGAAACAGCTTGATTTTATTTCATTTGTTAGTTATTTAAATAGTATTTTGGTACACATTAGTAAATGTGTATAGCATTCTTATTTATTACTGAGGATTTCTTTTCTGTTAGAATACCAGAATATATACTATTAAAAATGGAATAGCAGTTATTAAAATTGGTAATTTTCAGGATAAATAAATAAAAAATAATATATTTTTTTAAATTTAAGGCCATAAAACTAATTTAACACTCAGGAGAAATAGGAAGGAGGTATTATATAGAAACTAGAGGCCTGGTGCATGAAATTTGTGCACTTGGGGGCGGGCGTTCCTCAGCCTGACCTGTGCCCACCTGCAGTCTGGGATCCCTCGGTGGGTGTCCGATTGCCATCAGTAGGACATCCTTAGCGCTGCTGTGGAGGTGGGAGAGGCTCTGTCCACTGCTGCTGCACTTGCCAGCCGTGAGCCCAGCCTCTGGCTGAGTGGCGCTTCCCCTGTGGGAGTGCACTGACCATCAGGGGGCAGCTCCTATGTTGAGTGCCTGCCCCTTGGTGGTCAGTGCGCATCATAGCGACCGGTTGTTCTGCTGTTTGGTTGACTTGCATATTAGCCTTTTATTACATAGGATTAGAAAGTAGTGATATATTCCTTTTTGTGAATCTGGTCATTAGTCTGACCAGTAAGCAATTGGAAGGAAAGCATGAAAAATCCAACTGATTAGTATTTGGTTTACATGTAGTCGGTCATATGATACTAAAACCCAAAATTGACTGTGTATGAAGGAATAAGAGAAGATCTGAAAGTCTAAAGGCTCCCAACAAAAGATGAAGCATTTATTCCTACTGTGTATAATTTTGGTTATTTTATTTTGGCTCTTAATATTGTTACTTTGAGTAAAAGAACTACAGTATTTTGAAGAAAAAATTCCAGCTCTACTCATTGGCCAAATATTATATCTTAAAAACTGGCAGGTTATGTAAAAAATGTGTGCCATTGATCCCAGGAGGAACCAAATGGCTCACTCAGCACAATTCATCATTACTACTGGAAAAAATAACTCAGCATGCCTGCCCTGCTCCTGGTGAGTCAGTGGAATCATGTTCATATACTGACAGTACTTTTTCTTTTTAGGAATTACCCTCTCTATCTGAGCCAAAGCACATGGCAGTAATATTAAATTAGGTACCAGTGTTCCAAAGAGCAAAGGCTAATATGTTAATTTTGAATTAGTAATTCACCCAGAAATATTAAGTCAGATTTACCTTAGGTGCTGAGGTGATGACAGAGGTCTGGGGAGCTTTTGATCTTATAGAAAATATGAGATATATTTTCTATATCTCATATAGAAGTAACTTTTGTTAACATAGAATGCTGAATTAGTGACAGGTAAAATGAAATGGGAATGAGAAGGAGGAAATGAGTACATATGGTTGGGAGGGCTTCTTTTATTTATTCAACAGTCTGATTGCTATTATGTAGCTCTGATTTACCCAATAATCCATCAGAAATTTATCAACATCTGAGTAGGTGAGATATTTAAGAGAATAAGATATAACTAACGCACAGTTTGTTTTTTCAGTAAGTCACAAGGCCAATCGGAGGAGATAAACATTTAACAAGTATTTATCATAAGATGTGATAAGTATTATACTACATCTATAAAAGATATAATTTCTTGCCTATGATGTTATGTATGTGCTTTAAATATTTTCTATATAGGTGTTTGGTCAAAGTCTCCAACCTTAGATTGAGTTCAAATTGGAAAATACCCACCATGTTATCTAATTCGTACAGCTAGTCTTCATTTGTCAGGTTAATAAGCCAAATCAGCTTACCTTTTGGGAAGAAAAAGTGTGATTTCATTTTTTTTTTTCAGTTTAAATAAACTATGTCTCTTTCTCCAAACATCTCATTTCTGATTTCTAATTCTAAGATAGACGGACTGATAGGTAAGTAGTCTGACATGCAGATAGGTCAGAGGCATGGAGTCTGGCCATGAGTCAGTGGCCAGATGACTGAGGGCTGCCTTCCCCATTTCTGACTTAACTCTTACTGGACTCTTCCTCCAGGAGAGGTCTGAGTTGTCTCCAGTTGCTTGATAGTCTCGAGGGGTTTAAGCCCTGAGCAGTACATTATTGTAAGATTTTTAAAGTGGAGAAGGGCAGAGGTGAAAGCACAAGCGCAGAGGTGAAAACACAGGACAGAGGTGTTGGTGAAAAAGAAGAACCAGAGTATGCTCAAGAAATAGTTTTAAGAAAGAGGAAATCTGAGAAGTGAAGATTTGGAAACGGGCTCTTTTGAAATGATCCAAAGTCATGTGCACCTTGGAATGACTTTGTGTTTTGAAAATGCTTCATGAAAGACAGTCTGTGAAGTGTGAGTAGGATTTTTTTAAGATGGCAAAGGTGGGGAAGGGAGACAGTTCATGGAAAGGGACAGTTCACACATTACATAGAAAGTCCTGAGAAGGGCATGCTGAAATTATGGAAAGTAGGGAGCCTCATTGTGACTTCCAGATAGTGATGTTGTGGGAGTGGCAGACAGTGAGACCAGAGAACTGATTGGATTCGGTTTGTGAAAACCTTTGCATGCTATTAATCTCTGATTTAGATCTTACTTATGCAGGCAAAAGGGAAACATAGTGGCTTTTCAGCTGGACAGCTTTGTTACATGCAGATAATTTATAAGGCAGAGTAAGGTTTGGAGATGTTGGGAAAGGAAATAGGAAGCAGACACCAGTTGAGAAATTTCATTCTAACATAAACATTTTTTTATTTACACATTTCTGAAATTAGGATGCATTTTACAGTTGGTGGAAATTATAAATTAATTGGCAGTATTATTTTCTTTCTTAGAGATCCATAAGATATATTTTAAAGTCAATGTAAACTGAAATTCAAGTAGAAGTGATATTGCTCTTAAAAAAGTAGAACCTGCAAGTGGGGATAGATAGAATTTCAGACCTATTTCTGGGGAAGAAAAATCTGACTGATACAAACTTTTTTAAAGATTAAATTTATTGGGGTGACCTTAGTTAATAGGATCATATAGGTTTCAGGTATAGATTTTTATGTTACAAGATCTGTACATTGCACTTGTGTGCCCACCTCCCAAAGTCAGATCATCTCCCATGACCATATATTAGGCCCCCTTCACCCCAAAAAACTTGTTTTTTGACTTATGATAAAAAGTTCCTAAAGATTATTAAAATTTAAAGTCTAAGTATTGACAAGTATGTAAAATTTAAGGTACTTCGATTAAAGTATTTTATAACTCAAACCAGTATGATTTCTTGGAAGTTGTATTATTTAAAAAAAAATCAATTTGTGGTTTGAAAACGATTTTAATGGATGCAAAAATATATATCAAGACCATTTAGCAAGATTAGTGATACATGTTTTCAAATATAGATTTTTTTCCCCTTTGAATATCTTTGAATATCTTTCCATCCTTTTTCCTGTTTCTTGGGCTTTTTCTTCCATCCTTTCCTAATTCTCTGTTTTTATCTTCTCACTTTCCTTTCTTGTCCTCTTTGCCTGGAAAAGCAGCTACTGTCACTCTGAAAGCACCTACCTACCTTTTAGTTCCCTCCTTTTCTCCTCTCCCTTTTCCTGCTGCCCTTTTTACCAGCTTTTGGGCAACACTGGGAAAAACATATAACACGGAAGGGAGCAATTAACTCAGCATTTCACCCAGCAATTATAGTAGAGGCTGGACCAGCTTGTGACTAACTCCTCAAGTCTCAATTTAGATTAATGCTGTCTTTAGATTTACTTTCTTCTCTTGATTGCGTACTGCCAACTCCCTAGTTGTTTATTTAAGTCAAGATTTATTTTTGTAAAGAATGAGTAGATCAAAATAAGAAACAAATATGGTTCTTGAAAAGTGCCAGTTAGAAAGGATGCTCTCACAAAATGACAGTTTTGCAGGAATGGTTATCCATTTCTAGTGCACTTGGTAAGTGAATCCTTGAGAACAGTCTGCCCAGAGGAATCTGCAGTAGAAGGCCCCTCAGTAGTTACCTGGCTTCCTAGAATTAGCCTAAAAATTCAAGCTCTCTTTCCTGTGGGACTGGACATTTCCAATTCCATTGAAAGCTTCCAGGCATCATCTCCAATATGTATTGTTTTTGTGTACATGTAAATAATGTAGGAAAAAATAAACACAAATCTTCTAAAAGACGTAGTATTTCAGCGTGTTGCGTCTCTGTTACTCATTTCTTAGGTTGTCCTGAATTATTTTTCAATTGATTCCTAAAAAGAAATTCTGTTTTGTACCATTCTGAAGCACATATTTGGAGAGGTAGAGTTATTTATGACTCAGTTTACCATTTTAGTTTATACTTCAGCCATTTTCAAGCTAATATAACATTGCTGTAGGAATGACTTATTGTTTCAGTGCTGTTAAGCGGATTGGTAGGACTTTGCATGCTGGGTGTCCGGTCAAAAGTAGATTTCCCAAAGGGTCCCTCACAGTATGTTAATTGGAAAATCAAATCCAAGATCTAAGGGGGACAGCACAGACTGGACTTTCCTAGAGAAGTTATCTTTGTAGAGTTTATAACTGCTTCTAGACTTTTTCTAAGTAAATGGCTCTCTTCCACAATAGTTACTACTGCTCCCTGGCGATTACTAAAGGACACTATTTTACCAGGGAGAGAGTTCACCTCTGTTAGTGTTGCCTGGTCCTCTCCTTGTTCCAAATGTAAATCTTTAATAGTTGGCTGTTTGTGAATTTTAGCAAGTGCTTCTAATTCACAAAAGCGTCTTTTGAATATAGCCCCTTGTCCTGAAGAATGGTTTTTTTTCAGACACGCATGGAGAAATTTTGTTTTGATTTCTCATGAACAAAATGAAAGAGTCCTAAATTAAAACAATTTGAAAAGACAAAATGTAGAACTCCTTATTGCATAGTGTGTTCAATCAAGGCTTATTATGTTATTTAAGTGTTTAGATTTTAAGTTTCCATATCTAAGATGGAAATGCTTTTTATTTAAATTAAATTTCATTCTTTTGTACAGATTTTATAGACACAATGGATGCTGTCCATTCATAATTTTGAATTGTGATTTAATTCTCATAAGACTCTCCACATATTAGCATTTCAATCATTTCCACTTAGAATTTGAGATATTTATGGTTCTGAACAGTCTGGAGGTGTTCTCTGAAAGAGTAATCTCATGGTGATTTCAAGAAGAATTCCCTGTTTAAGGAACTAGAGAATTAATATCTTGAAAAACAAATTGTGTTCTGGCTCCCTTGAAAAAAATTGTTTTAGATATTTGTTCTTTAGTCAGGAAATGAAGGTTGCATTTATTTAAAATTATTTATTATATTAAATTGTATGTTCTATATAACTTAACCTTATTTAGTTAAGTGCAACTTCAATCATTGAGGAGATAAACCCCCTGAAATGCCTGTGGGATGGCGAGAGGAATCGTGTTCACTCTCCTCGAAGCACCACAAGTGTAATTAGAACATGAGGAAGAGAAGTTATAATTATTTATTAATCCTTTCACTTATTCACTTAGTTAACCAAACACTTACTGAGTGGTCTTCTGTGTGGGAGGTACTAATTTAAATATTCACTGATCCTTAAAGTATTTCTTACCTTTTAAACAGTTGCACTATAGAGTGAGAGGTAGTTAATGAATAACTATGACAACATGATAGGACAACACAATCCTGCATATGAAACAAGAAGGAATAATTTACAGATTATGAAAAGAAAGCAGGGGTCAAATACAAGGGAAAGATTCTGTTGAATTTTAAATTACATATAGCCCAATCAATCTCTTAAGAAATTGAAGAGCATTTGTTTTCCTAAGAAGCACTAAGAATGGTCTGAGTTTTCTTTCTTCCCACAATCATAAAATTTTATTTTTTTATTTTTATTGATTTTAGGGAGTATGAGAGAGGGAGAGGGAGAGAGAGATAGAAACATCAATGGGGAGAGAGAATCATTGATTGGCTATCTCCCACACGCCCCACACTGGGGATCAAGCCCATAATCCTTGCATGTGCCCTGACTGGAAATCAAACTGTGACCTCCTGGTTCATTGGTCGACACTCAACCACTGAGCCATGCTGGCTGGGCCATAGGATTTTTATTAAATAATATAATTTATGTCTGTGTATAATATAAATATATATGTAATAGGTAAATGTGTTTCTCTGTGTGTATGTATGAACATACATACCTATATACCATTACCCTATAGACATTTGCATTTTCAACATTGGACTTATCAATAGGACCATGTTTATTTTCTTTGGAATGTTTATTTATTAGACCCTGATTTCTTGTAAAGGAACTGTAAACATTTGCATCTTTGATACAATGCACTGTCCATCATATACAAAAATAATTCTGCTGAACTACAAACAGCCTTGTCGTTATATGTCTATTGTCATATCCCTACTTGAAATGATACTTTTTCTTGATGTCAATATTTCTCAAGGGTTTCTATTAGAAGACACCATGGCTGCAGAGGACAATAATGTGAATGGGTTGTGAGAGAGACAGCTCTGAGAGGCTCTTGTACCTCAGAAAACATGTTGAAGTTTTAGGCTTTACATGAAAAAAAAAATCATGCAGACATTTCTACTTTAATACAGAAGACCTTTCCATGTTAGATATTTGAATAAAATCATGCTTAAGAAAGTTGTACCAGGTTATAAGGACTTTCTAATAACTATAGTGCAAGAAACATGGCAGTTCACTTGGAACTTTAATTTAATGATATTCAAACTGGTGAGTTCACTGATTTAGATATAATTGGTTTTGCTTTTTTGACAGTATTGGAAAGGACCCTTATAGGAACTCATTTATCTAACAAAACGCTTACTCCTATCAATGGTCTGCTGCCTCTGACTTGGGTCATTATGTTACCATCTCAAGGAAGCTGGAGCAATTAAAATATGTGGTTGATTCCCAACGAAGCACATCAGGATTTCAGGAGGACCTCGTTTTTTAATTATATCACTTTTGATAAATTTTGCCTAGATGTGGATGTAATCACAACTAGGAAGGATAAAGGAAGGAAAGAGAGTGTGTGTGTGTGTGTGTGTGTGTGTGTGTGTGTGTGTGCGTGCGCGTGCGCGCGCTCTCGTGGCGCTTGGATTCTCAGAAAGTACACAGTTCGGGCCTTAGCAGAGCCATCTCAGCACAAATCTGCTCACCAACTATATTAAGATCCTTGAAAGCTCAGGTCCAATATCTATAAGGTTTTCTTCACATGGAAAGAAGACTAATATTATTTTAATGTTAGAATTTCAAAATTTTAGGTATATCAACATCAATATGACAGTATTTAAAGCAAAGTTTATTATCAATACATATTTTTTATTCAGAGCAAATACAAACTTTGTATTTGTATATCATTTTTTTCCTCATATGCATTCATTCATCTTGATGAGGAAAACTGAAAATTTGATTACCAATGATTCTGATGTTGATATTTGCATTTTTATATAGTTTGACACAGAATACTCACTATTAAATCTATATTTATCTCAGATGTTTCAGAGACAGAAAGGAAGGTCTTTCTTTTTCTAGCAGTATTTTATGTATATTTACTTGTATTTTATATATAAGATACATAAAGGAATCTTTTTCTTTTTTAATTTCCCCTTAACTCTCATAAAATGTGTAGGTTTAATATTACTTTTAGAAATATACTTTAAACACATAATAAAATTATAATTTGCTTAACCTGTTATTGATAAAAACATTCTGGAACCAATAAATTCTTTGAAATACAAAGAATTCTGTATTTGAGAGACAGCTAGTAAATTTTAAATCATCTTTAGGCAGTCAGGGCTCTAGAGGATGTGTGACCAATGTGCCAGCCAGTATGTAGAGCCTGGTGCATTTAGTGTTACATGTCTTATATTATTAGCTTATTTATGTATTTTATTAAGTTTTTGTTTTGTTTTGTTTTTAGTGACATCATTTTCTAGGCACTGGAGACACACTAGTGAGGATAGTCAATAAACAAATATCTCTGTCCTCATGAAGCTTGCTTTCTAAGTGGGAATGTGACAGCAAAAAAATTAAGCAAAACATGGTACATTGAATAGTGACTTTTATGGAGGAAAATAGAGCTACAAAGTAAGATGGGAATGGAATGCTGGGGTGTTTAGTTTTAAATATTGTGGTCAGGGAAGGCCTTGTAGAGGTGACATTGGAGGAAGACCTCCGGAGGTGAGGGAGTAGGCTGAGGGCTCACATGGGAGTGTTGCAGCCAGAAGGTTGTCATCCCTGAGGCAGCGGCATGTCTGGTGGTTCTGGGAACCGCAGAGGGCTGAGTTGTCTGGTGCCTGGTGAGCTAGGTGAGGATGGGAAGAGAGGGTGGCCAAAGAGGTTTTGTCGCAGGGGTTGGGGGGAGGGAAAATCATATAACATTTTGTGAGGGCTTGGGCTTTACTCTGTAAAGATGAGAAACTATTGGAAGGCTCTAAGCATGAATAGGTAACGAAAATGTCTTCAGACACCCTAACCATACCTTGTATAGGGAAACCTCTTATTTGTAATATTGACTAGTTTTATTACCCCCCCGCCCCCGCCCAACTTTCCTTAATATTTCGAATATTGAATTTCAGGAAATGTTACATTTGTCATGTACCTACCTGAAGTTAGCTATAGAAGTCCACTTTCAGGTGATTTTAAATACAGAGCAGTGTATGAGTTTAGGCACAAACCAGACTGCTGTTTTCTCCTCCAGGCTCTGGCCATGACATTTTGAAAGGGAAACACAGAGGTCACAAAGCTGCCATTGTAGAAGTAATAGCTTGTAAAGGGGATTTCAGACTAATAGATGTTTCTTGCCCTAGTTAAGACAAAATTGGACATGTAGAGAAGAAGGAGTTAAGTGGTTTGACTAATATTTTCCTGGATTATAAAAGACAAATAGGGGTAGGAGGGATTGAAGAGAAAAATAATTCTGACCTAAAAAACATAAAATCAAGATGCTTAGGAATCCTTGAAAAAAATCCAGCTGGTGAAGACCTA
The DNA here is from genome assembly GCF_000327345.1 of Myotis davidii. NCBI lineage: Eukaryota > Metazoa > Chordata > Mammalia > Chiroptera > Vespertilionidae > Myotis > Myotis davidii. Next base: position 2,342,321 of record NW_006297224.1, read on the forward strand.
AAATTAAAGGGATCATATATCCTGTTTATTTCCCAGCACAATTCCGATTTGTGGCTGTTGTCTCAGTGTAATTATTAATAGCACCCCTTTTGTTCCCCAAAGAGTCTTGATTTAGATGATAAATTATTTGGTCATCCAACGTATAAGTATTTGTGCTGCATATCTTTCATACTATTCTTAATCATTTCAGTTTTTGGTATTTTCATAATTTTAGTTTGATTTGGGGTATTAGTACTTATCAGTTCAATATTTTGTTTTCTCTTTGAAAATGTTTTTCTCCTATAGGAATAACTTTATAGATTTGTGTTTAAAGATAGTGGAGATCATTCATTTTCTAGGCAATTTGGAAAAATAGCGTCATTCTTATTTAAGAAGATGCTTATATTTATATTTGTTTATTTTATTTTGTATTTTTGTATGGCAAATAAGAGACTATTTTAGATGCAAAGTTATATGTTGTTTCTGGTGTGTTGCTGTTAAAATAATATTGAATAATTACATTAAGTGTTATTGTATTAAGAATGTGTTATTGTGAAATGTTAAAGTTTTGGTTTGTGGAAGGAGATTGAAGAGAAAAATAAAGGTTTCATTTCATAGAGATTTTTCTGGAATGGATGCTTTTATATGTGTGTCCGGAATTGCTTTGCTAGTACATGGCCTCAATTGGAAATGTTTCTATACTATAAATGTTTGCAATAACATTCTTATGGACAGAGTATTGTGTAGTCAGGGGAAGAGAACTTAATCGAAAGTCAGGAAACTTGAATTCCAATTTTGTTTTATCTAGTAAGTAGCATTATAATTTTGCCATTATCATTTATCCTATCTCTGTGTTAGGTCTCTCTGGCCTAAACCAAGTCATGGGCTATTTGTGTGGAGCCAAGTAGCTAATATGTTTGTAAGAATTTTATAATCATTTCTATCTAAAGCTGAGATTGCTTTAGATCTTCAGAAAAAAGGAAAGCCCTTTTAAGTGAGTCAGTTACATTTTTTTCCTAAGGAAGTTCTGAACCCAGTAAGTTAATAACCTCTTTCCCCTAGGGAATGAATCAGCTAATTATAAAGAGAGAGCCAAGGTCAAATTTAAGCCAATCTTTCCATTAGCGTAAGAGATGACTTAGTTCATCTCTTGCATGGAGGTAATGCAGGTGTTAATGGGAACAGTTTGACAAGTTTGGGAGCCTGGGCAAGCAGACCTGAATAGACTTTACAGAATGACTTGATCATTTTATTAAAAATAATGTGCATTAGTAGACTGTCAGAGATACACAAATGTCTATCTTTCATATACAAATACTTTTTGGATTATGTGCACCAATGACCTCCATGATAGGCATAGATAATGAAATTTTTTAACTGTGTGTGTCTTTACAGCTAATCCAGCTTGATATCTGTATTTCAGTGTAGAACATATCTTTCATCAGAGATATTGGAACAAGAATGATTGTTTTTAAATAGGCTTGAGCATATTCCTTTTTAATATTATTCATATTTTTTATTGTTTGATTAAGAGTAGGTCCTCATTCTATCCTCCTACAATTGCCTATCGTTGATATAAATGGTATTTTTATGAACCACATTTCCATCAGTGCAATGAATCATCCATTCCTGGATCCCTGCCAATAGGTAGTCATGACCTAGGAATAAAATAACAATTGGGAAAAATAATCTGATTTCCATATGTGATGTTGGGCAATGTGAAGAGTATAAGGTGTGCCCTTCTTTAGTGCATATTTACTCAAACATACAGAAATGAGGGAAAAATGAAGTTAATCTTTTGTGTGATATTATTTTTAAAGACTGGAAAAACAGTGACCAAAAAGAGCAATTTTAGCGTCCCATTGTTATTGGGTGTATTTTTTATGTGTATGGGGTGGAGTTAGGGGTGGAAAGTTTTAAAAGCTGGATATCTGGTTCAGTGTGGAAATGAATTCTGTTCACTTATGTTATACTAGAGGCCCAGTGCACGGATTTGTGCACCGGTGGGGTCCCTCAGCCTGGCCTGTGCCCTCTCACAATTCGGGACCCCTCAGGAGATGTTGGAGAGCCAGTTTCAGCCCCATCCCCGCAGGCCAATCCGAGGGACCCCATCAGTGCACAAATCCGTGCATTAGGCCTATAGTATACATATAAGATCTTTGGTTAATCTCTTCCTACCCTGCCCTCTCCCTCCTTCCCTTTGAGATTCATCAGTCTGTTCCATGTTTCCATGCCTGTGGTTTCCGCTTCTGTGTTTAGTGTCTGCCCCCTGGTGGTCAGTGCGCATCATAGCTACCGGCCAGTCTGCTGGTCACTTAGGCTTTATATATATAGAAATTCGTGCAAGAGTAGGCCTTCCTTCCCCTGGCTGCCAGCACTGGCTTCCCTCTGGCACCCAGGACCTGGGCTTCCCTCTGGCCACGAGTAAGCAACTGGGACCCGGGCTTCCCTTGCAGCCCTGGCTTGATGTCTGGGAGGATGTCATGAAGGACTTCTGACCTAATTAGCATATTACACTTTTATTATCATAGATGTTTCTCATATATATTTTTCAAATTAAGTGGCTCTTTCTCTACACTAAAAGGAAAGAAAAAGAAGGAAATAAAAGACAAGAAAAGAAAAGAAAAAGAAAAGAGAAATTAACAAAAGCTCTTGAATAAGTCTTGGAGATTTTTTTTTGGTATAGTTCAGTGATGGTGAACCTATGACACATGTGCCAGAGGTGACACACAAACTCATTTATTTGGTTGATTTTTCTTTGTTAAATGGCATTTAAATATATAAAATAAATATCAAAAATATAAATCTTTGTTTTTACTATGGTTGCAAATACCAAAAAATTTCTATATGTGACACGGCACCAGAGTTAAGTTAGGGTTTTTCAAAATGCTGACACGCCAAGCTCAAAAGGTTCGCCATCCTGGTATAGCTTATTCTAGGTTTGGTTTTTGTTTTACTGGTCCTGGTGGTGGTGGTGCTGGCAGTGGCTGTGAGAAGAAGTGGATTTATTTTGATATGTGATGTATCAGAATAAGTAACTACTACAGATTTTAACAGTGAAGATTCCCATATGTACAGATTTTAAAATTCTCAACAGTTCATCCTTAATATTACATGTTATTGAACCAGAAGTACAGGCAGTCATCTGAGTAATTACAAGAGAGCATTGGCTGAGTATATTGAAATGAGAAAATTGAAAACATAAAAAATGTTAATAAGCATTTTTTGTATTCTTAAATAAAGAAATTTAAATATTTTTTTTTTATGATATTGTTCTCTTGATGTTCACTTTTAAGGAAAAGAATCCCAGGATGTTACCTTTTTTGCCTGGTGTTATCCAAAAGATACTCCTCTCGGCTTTTATTTTTGTGTAGAAGATCAATTTCCAGGATTTGTGCTATCCCATTATTTAGAAAGGGGGCTTGTCTGACTTACTGCAT
>NW_006297224.1:2345792-2350950 GCF_000327345.1 Myotis davidii
AGTACGTGCTGAAGCATCCAGCACTGTGCCTTACTGGTGAGCCTTATAATGTTGGGTCCTCCTTTCATCTTTGACGATAAATGCAAGGGTACTACTGTTACTTCAAATGACTCCCAAAGTAATATACACTAACAGAGCAATGATTTCGTAAGTGGTCTAAGAAGTTTTATAAATATTTATGATGGTTTAAAGTGTTTTTCAGACTTCACTTATAATCTGGGCTCCTAAAATTAATTATAGGTGTTTTATATCTATGAGAAGGAATAAGAAAAATTCAAAAGGGTAGATCTCTAAAGAAAACAATAACAAATTAAGGATTCATTGGACATCTCCACTTGGGTGGGTGTTTCCTATTTCACATGTGTCTAGATAGTGTGAAGAGCACAGTCTAGGAGAGAAAGCAGGTGTGGAGTTTAAATTATCTTGGCTGCCAGGTGCTGACTAAGACATGCATTTGCTTTCAGAGAGAAGTGAGCTGTGCTCCTTGAAGCAGTTTAAAAAGTTACTAGGTGATGCAATTATATATGTGTGTGTGTGTAGTAAGTATGTTTGGAGTTGTGAACATTCTTATTTACTAGAAACGTGTCCACTCGGGTGTTACACGGTCATCCTTAAGGGTGGGCACTCAGGAACCACAGGTTCGCCTTACATTTCTATGTGCCTGGTGCCTATGTTGGACTTCTTTTTATGTGGCTTTTCAAAAAGTCGGCTGCTTGAAATCTCTGATATGTTTATGTTTTTAGAAAAATAAGCATTGGATTTAGAGTTTCAATTTGGATTTTTTTTTTTTTGCTTGTTTGTATCTCTGAAGGGATGCTAACTAGAATGCCTTTTTAAAAAAATATATAATATATTTTATTGATTGTTTACAGAGAGGAAGGGAGAGGGATAGAGAGTTAGAAACATCAATGAGAGAGATACATAGATCAGCTGCCTCCTGCACACTCCCTACTGGGGATGTGCTCACAACCAAGGTACATGCCCTTGACTGGAATCAAACCTGGGACCCTTGAGTCCGCAGGCCGACGCTCTATCCATTGAGCCAAACTGGTTAGGGAGTAGAATGCCTTTTATGATGAGTAAAGTTTGAAACAAACTTTAGAAACTCCAGTAAACAAAAATTAAAAATAATTACATTGATTTAAAATGTTTTACAAAGCATGTTAATATGAACAGACTTATATCTATTTTACATATAGCAACCACAGATGCAGTTTCATATAATTCCATGAGAGTCCCTTATAAGTAGCACTATAGTATGACTTGTATAGTCTCCTAGTACTGCATTTCATATTTCATTCAATGTACAATTAATTTAGTGCTTTCTACCACTTCACAACTAGTGGAAAATATATATGAAACCTTGAATCAAAAGAAGCAAGTCATTTCATAGGAGGAATTTTTAATTTTTAATTTCCTTTATTGATTTTTTTAGAGAGAGAGGAAGGGAGAGGGATAGAGATAGAAACATTGATGAGAGAGAAACATCATGGGTCTGCTGCCTCCTGCATACCTCCCGGGGATTGATCTTGCAACCTGGGCACGTGCCCCTACTGGGAATCGAACTGGTGACCTCTTGGTTCATTCCATTTGACATCATTTTTTATAATAAAAATTTTCTCTTCTCTGGAATTTCTGGTACAAGACTGATGTGAAATGATTTGGAATAGAATACTTAGATTTCCTCATGGTTTAACTCAAATAGAACAATCTCATTAAAACCAAAGGAGAAATTTAAGGCAAAGGGGGTCATTTGAGTTTAGCAACATCTTATAATGCAGGTATTATGGTAAATTATCAGCTTATCAAACTTACTGAAGTGGCTAGCATACATGGCATAATTTAATATTAATGGGTAGTGTAACCCCTGACTGTGTATAAGTATATATGAGTTATTGGTAGAGAATGTGGAAGAGTGACATTAGACAACAGATGCTATCCTCATGTCAGTTGGGAAATTGGAGAAGTAAAACAATTGAAGTGTTGAATTTACATGTAGTAGATGGGAAGAATAATGACACCAGGAAGGAAAGGAAAAAAAAAAAAGCTGTTTCCACAGTGCAGCTGAACTGAGGCAATTATATTTTTCCCTGAGTATCAGAAAGGCTAGATCTTCTTATTGAAACTTATTAATGGCTAGCTGAGGAAGCCTCAGTAATTCTGTTAAATAAAATTCAGTGTCAGTACTGCTATTTAGGAGATTAAAATAAAACTAGAAATGTTGCCGAAACCGGTTTGGTTCAGTGGATAGAGCGTCGGCCTGCGGACTGAAAGGTCCCAGGTTCGATTCCGGTCAAGGGCATGTACCTGGGTTGCAGGCACATCCCCAGTAGGAGGCAGCTGATCGATGTCTCTCTCTCATCGATGTTTCTAACTCTCTATCTCTCTCCCTTCCTCTCTGTAAAAAAATCAATAAAATATATTTTAAAAAAAAACACAAAAAAAAACCACACAAAAAAAACCTAGAAATGTTTCTGGTGAAATAGGAATAGATTAATTTCCATTTCTCATTGTGCTATTATTGTAGTAAATAAAAGGAACAAAAGGGAAAAGAAGACCCAAAACATGTATGAAGTAATGGTGAAAAAACCCCAAGCATTGAGTGTACATAATATTATTTCATGAATTCTTTGAACTTCTCTCAAAGGATTTGACAACTTAAGTCTGTTGTGAAAATTAGGATACTAAATAATCGAATTTCCTTTATGATAAAGATATTCATACATATTTGTAGCCTTATGTCAATGAAACATGTTTCCTTTCTAAGTGTGATCATTTGTTTTATGTTTAATTGGAGAAAATTCCTTTCAGTTTTCTGATTATAATGATAACATGGCATGCAAGAAACCAGAGCATGCTAATCAAAACTCATGATTATAAGTATTTAACTTCATGGAAAATGATCATTATGGATGTTCAATAACATTCATTTGGCCACATTTCATGTAAAGTTAATTCCATTCTTAATGCTATAAAGTTATGCATTTGTGTCATTCAATGAAGGAAATTTGCAAATCTGATTTTTAGTTTGAATTCTCTCATTTCATTTTACAACTTAAAGAATACATTTTCAAAATCAGTCTGCATTGTTATATGAAATACATTTGTTAAACTGGCCTCTCCCTAGACGCCAGTATTGAAGACTGTAACATGTGTTGAATATTCATTTCATTCTAGGTGTTGACTACTTTTCAGATTGCTTTAATATAAAGAAAATAGAGCTTTGAGGAATAAAAGTTTTATTGTTCACCATAGAGAGTTTCAAATAATATGATTTAATTTCCCTTTTGAAATAACTTATAAATGGTATTTTTTTATAGGCTGGTCCACTGAAAGTTACATGAAAGAGAGAATGTGTGTTTAACTTAATAATGATGTTTTACCATCACAGTCTGATTATTTTTAAGAAGAGATTAATTTTCTTTTGTCTTTCCTGCCATGCTAGTTTTTAATATTCTTAAGATTTGATTTAAAAGCTGTCTCTTGAAAATAATGCTTCACTTTTAACTCTAGTTCTTCTTATCTGCAATGTTCATTATACTGTAAAATACTTTTTCAGAGGAGAAAATACTTTATTAAAATATCATGTATGTATTGTCCATTGTTGGGTGATCTTTTCTAAAGTAGAAGAATATGGATATGAAATATTGATGGTTTTATTAAAAAGTATGATTTGGAAATGTCACAGATATACCTACAGACCATCATTGAGGCATTGATGTTAGTGTGTATTGTTGTTGTTTTTTAGTGGAAATAATGTCAACAATATTCTAAGTACTTTTGATTTATTTATTTATTTATTTTTTAAATATATTTTATTGATTTTTTACAGAGAAGAAGGGAGAGGGATAGAGAGCTAGAAACATCGATGAGAGAGAAACATCGATCAGCTGCCTCCTGCACGCCCCCCAGTGGGGATGCGCCCGCAACCAAGGTACATGCCCTTGTCCGGAATCGAACCCAGGACCCTTGAGTCCACAGGCCAATGCTCTATCCACTGAGCCAAACTGGTTTGGCCTAAGTACTTTTTAAATCACTAACTTTACCTTCAGATTTTCTTTAAATACAGGGTGGGATAAAAGTAGGTTTACTGTTGTCCATATAGAAAATAATACAATAATTATTAATAAGAATACAAGAATAAACTCTGTGTTTTGCGTACGCACAACTATAAATGTACTTTGCTCCTCCCTGTCTATCACTATGATTTTAGGCATTTCTGTGCCTTCCTGTTAAGATCTGGGTTGTGGCTGTGTGTACATGGATATTTATTATCAATTAGGTATATCTGACACATTTCTTAGTGAGGCACTTTTTAAAAACTGATTTCCTCCTTATTCTGTGAGTCCACGTTATTATTATTTTTAATTTATTTATTTTCTTTATTGATTAAGGTATTACATATGTGTTCTCCCCCCCACCCCCCATTGGCCCCCAGCACATGCCCTCACCCACTAGTGTCTGTGTCCCTTGATTATGCTTATATGCATGCATACAAGCCCTTTGGTTAATCTCTACCCCTCTCCTCCCCTCCCCTGCCTTCCTTCTGAGATTTGACTGTCTACTCCAGGGGTCCTCAAACTATGGCCCACGGGCCACATGCAAATACAAATATTGTATTTATTCCTGTTTTGTTTTTTTACTTCAAAATAAGATATGTGCAGTGTGCATAGGAATTTCTCCATAGTTTAGCCCCATCCATGCCATGGCAAATGGTAAGAGTCCCTTCCTTTTTACTGCTGTATAGTATTCCATCATGTAGCTGTACTACAGTTTTGTAATCCACTCATCTGCTGATGGGCACTTAGGCTGACTCCAAATCTTAGCTATGGTGAATTGTGCCGCTATGAACATATGGGTGCATATATCCTTTCTGATTGGTGTTTCTGGTTTCTTGGGATATATTCCTAGAAGTGAGATCACAGGATCAAATGGGAGTTCCATTTTTAGTATTTTAGGAAACTTTGTACTGTTCTCCAGAGTGGCTGCACCAGTCTGCATTCCCACCAGCAGTGCACGAGGGTTCCTTTTTCTCTGGATCCTCGCCAGCACTTGTTGTTTGTTGATTTGTTGATGATAGCCAGTCTGACCGGTGTGAGGTGATACCTCATTGTCATTTTAATTTGCATCTCTTGTAGAATTCAGAAAAAGCATTTGA
>NW_006297224.1:2351327-2380610 GCF_000327345.1 Myotis davidii
AATTTTCCCAACACCATTTATTGAAGAGACTGTCTAGACTCCATTGTATTTTCTTGCTTCCTTTGTCAAATATTAATTGAGCATGGTAGTTTAGGTCGATTTCTGGGTTCTGTATTCTATTCCATTGGTCTATATGTCTCTTCTTATGCCAGTACCAGGCAGTTTTGAGGACAGTGGCTTTGTAATACAGCTTGATATCTGCTATTGATATCCCTCTTACTTAGTTCTTGTTTCTCAGGATTGCTGCATCTATTTGGTGTCTTTTTTTATTCCAGATAAATTTTTGGCGAGTTTGTTCTAGGTCTATGAAATATGCCATTGGTATTTTAATAGGGAGTGCAATGAATCTGTAGATTGCTTTGGGTAGTATGGACATTTTAATGATGTTGATACTACCAATCCATGAACATGGTATGTTCTTCCATCTGTTTATTTCTTCCTCTATCTCTTTTTCCAGTGTCCTTTAGTTTTCCACTTACAGGTCTTTTACCTCCTTAGTTAAGTTTATTCCTAAGTATCTTAATTTTTTTGGTGCAATGGTAAATGGGATTGTGTTTTTTAATCTCCCTTTATATAAGTTCATTATTGGTGTAAAAAATGCTATAGATTTCTGGGCATAAATTTTGTACCCTGCTACATTGCCAAATTCATTTATTAAGTCTAATAATTTTGTGATGGAGTCTTTAGGGTTTTCTATGTACAGTATCATGTCATCTGTGAATAATGACAGTTTTATGTCTTCTTTTCCAATTTAGATACCTTTTATTTCTTCTTCTTGTCTAATTGTTGTGGCTAGCACTTTCAGTACTATGTCGAACAGGAGTGGTGAAAGTGGGCATCCCTGTCTTGTTCCTCTTCTTAGGTGAAATGGTTTTAGTTTTTGCCTATTGAGTGATGTTGGCTGTAGTTTGTCATATAAGGCTTTTATTGTATTGAGGTATAATCCCTCTATTCCCACTTTGCTGAACGTTTTTATCAAGAAAGGGTGTTGGATTTTGTCAAATTCTTTTTCTGCATCAGTTGATATGACTAAGTTATTTTTATCTCTCAATTTGTTTATGTGATGTATCATGTTTATTGATTTGCGGATATTGTGCCATATATGCATCCCCAGGATAAATCCTACTTGGTTATGGTGTATGATCTTTCTGATGTACTGCTGGATCAGATTTGCTAGAATTTTGTTGAGGATTTTGGCATGTATGTTCATGCAGGATATTGGCTTGTAATTCTCTTTCTTTGTGTTGTCTTTATCTGGATTTGGTATTAGGGTGATGCTGGCTTCATAGAATAAGCATGAAAGTGTTCCTTCCTCTTGAATTTTTTGGAATAGTCTGAGGAGGATAGGTTTTAGTTCTTCCTTGAATGTTTGGCAAAACTCCTCTGTGAAGCTGTCTGGCCCTAGGCTTTTGTTTGCCGGAAGGTTTTTGATGACTGCTTCAATTTCTTCCATAGTTATTGGCCTATTGAGATTTTTAGACTCTTCCTGATAGAGTTTTAGAAGGTAGTATTTTTCTAGGAATATGTCCATATCCTCTAGGTTGTCTATTTTGTTAGAATAGAGTTGTTGATAGTATTTTTTAATCATCCTTTGTATTTCTGTGGGGTCTGTTGTTATTTTGCCTCTTTCATTTCTGATTTTGTTTGCTTGGGTCCTCTCTCTTTGCTTCTTGGTGAGCCTGACTAGAGGTTTGTCAATTTTGTTTATCCTTTCAAAGAACCAGCTCTTGGTTTCATTGATCTTTTCTATTTTTTTTTGTCACTATGTTATTTATTTCTGCTCTGATCTTTATTATCTCCTTCCTTCTGCTCACTCTGGGCTTTTCTTATTGCTCTCTTTCTAATTCTTTAAGTTGTAGAGTTAGATTATTTATTACCATTTTTTCTTTTTCTTTTTTGAGGTAAGCCTGTAGAGCTATAAACTTCCCTTTCAGGACTGCTTTCAGTGTCCCATAGATTTTGGATTGTTGTGTTTTCATTGTCATTCATTTCCAGGATGTTTTTAATTTCATCTTTGATCTCTTTGGTAACCCTATCATTGTTTAACACCTTTCGTACCGCATAGAAATCTCTCAAGACATACGCCAGGGACCACACGTTTTCGGGCAAATTGCACATTATTTAAATCATCATAATGCACTTTAGGTGTCGTTTTTCAATAATTATAACATTTTTATTTACAAAAACAATTAAAGAATTAAAGTTCCTTGTACTTTTTTAACGTATGGTACTGCATAAAACATTTTCCTCTATGAAGAGGGACCAAACAAAATTTACATAAGTATCTAGACAATCTTCTTGAATTTGGAGATACTTTGCCTGTCCTCTAATATGTGGTCTATCTTTTTTTTTTTTTAATATATTTTATTGATTTTTTACAGAGAGGAAGGGAGAGAGATAGAGAGTTAGAAACATCGATGACAGAGAAACATCGATCAGCTGCCCCCTGCACATCTCCTACTGGGGATGTGCCCGCAACCCAGGTACATGCCCTTGACCGGAATCGAACCTGGGACCTTTCAGTCCACAGGCCGACGCTCTATCCACTGAGCCAAACCGGTTTCGGCATGTGGTCTATCTTTGAAAATGTCCCATGTGCACTTGAGAAGAATGTATATTCTGTGACTTTGGGGTGAAATGTTCTTAAGATGTTAATTAAGTCCATCTGATCTTATGAGTTATTTAAGTTTGCTGTTTCCTTGCTGATTTTTTTTTTCTAGAGGATTTATCCAGTGATGTCAGTGGGGTACTAAAGTCCCCTCCTATGATTGTATTATTGTCGATCTCTCCCTTGTTATCGTCCAGGAATTTTTTTTTTTATGTATATGGGTGCTCCTGCATTGGGTGCGTATATGTTTACCAGAGTTACATCCTCTTCTTGTATCGATCCCTTTAGTATTATCTCTTGTTATGGTCTTCACTTTGAGGTGTATTTTGTCAGCTAGAAGTATTGCTACCCCAGCTTTTTTTATTCTTCATTTGCAGTTGCCTGGAAGATATTTTTCCATCCCTTGAGCCCACATTATTAATAGATTTTCAAATTATTCTTCAAATAGCTTTTTTTCCAGATATATTGATAAAATATTTAGGGAAAATTTAAGCACAAAATGATAAAATTGTAGCATTTCAAGATTTGTGGCGGTGAGTCTGACCATTATTCCCCATTCTTATGCCATGCAGCAAAGTGGGAATATTAACATCGATTCTCCAATATCTAGCTCAGTGACTGACACATAATAGGCTCTTAACAAAAGCTTTTTAAATGAATGAATACACTCAAGTTTCCAGCAGATGTTTCTTAAAGTCCTGTGTGTTTATTTGTGATATGAAGGAGCACATGGGTATCCAATAAAAGCTGTGGAAGGTATGTAGTGTAGAGAACATTCTTTGTTGCCTGCTGATTGCATATGTCTGATTTGAGACTTTTTTTCCAAGTATAATTCTGCCCATTTCAGCCCTGAAAAGTTATCACTTTTCTCTTCACATCCATTCACCCCATTACTTCTGTTTCTTTTTCCCAGAGAGCAGTTTTATAGTTTAATCCCCAATGCTGAAATATTCTTATTGTGTTTCTATCTTATCTGGATGTTGGATGAACTATAGTTTCCATTGTTACACATTATTTTTTTTTATTTGTTTGTTTTCTTCAAATGAATTGTTTCTAGAAAGGAATTTAAACTGTGGGTGATTATTATTCAGCATTCCTAGTGTTTGTGAAAACAAAAGTTGACCTTGTACAGTGAGGAGCTATGGGAAAACTTGGGTGTAACAATTTTTTTTTTTTTAATTTTTAAGTGAAGGTAAAAAGTTTAACATGAGGGCGGGAGAGTATGCTTCACATATTAACTTTCCACATATTAACTCCAAAAAAAATATTCTCTAAAATAATGCAATTTTAAGGACTTTTTCTTAGAGTAGTTAATAACTCTCCCATTTCTTTCTATTTTCCCTTTCCTTCCACCAATGCTTACTTACTAAGTGTTCTTTTTGATGAGCTCTTCTTCAAGAAGGGGATTAGCCTCAAGCTCCAAAAGTCAAGAGGAGTACTGGAACCATCAAATTAATTTTCTTATTCCACCTCAACAAACCAGTCCCTTACTTAACGTGTACATCCCTTTAGGATCACCAAGGGTCACTGGTTGGCCTACATCCACCCTGTGTAGGAAGTGGAAAAGGTCCAAGGATTGACTCATTCAGTGGAGACAAAATTTTGGCTTTAGCTTCTGACTCATCCAGACACTTTGTGCAATACCCACATTGTACAACTGAGTGCACAGGCTGCCTTATACTGACTTCTGAATTAAAAGTGTTCCTTCCACCACTGTAGCCTGGGGAGTGCCCTTGGGGTTGAATAAACAGATGAACTGGTTATGCTATATCAGAGGCGAATACGCAGAGCCTCTATGTAGCTTGTATTTTCAAAATGGAAAGGGATCTGGAGCCTCTGTTTTTCTCCCTCATTTTACAAACAAGGATACTGAGCAATTCAAAAGTGGAGTTGAATATAGCCTTTCAGTTGCGGAGCCCTGCCCGAATCTTTCTGCCTGAATCTATCAACCTGCTAACTTGAGGACCAGTAAATGTTTCACACTATCTCATTCACTCAGCATAGAGACAGAATTAGATTTGGTAGTCTAAAAATGGAGTATGTTTCAGAAAGATATTTTGAATAGCAATTTTATTTAATAAATTAGGTAGTTTAGCATGATATAGTGCAAAGAATTGAAACCAGATTTACTTGGGTGTATATCCAAACTGTGTCATTTAATGTTAGCATGAACTTGGACATCATATTTAACCTTTTTCTTAATCTGTCAAATGGGGACAATAAACACTTTCTTTATATGGTTGCGGGAAATCCAGGTCTCAAACTCAAGTAATCAAAACTCTTTACACCAGAGCAAAGTGCTCCAGGGGTCAGTGAAATCCGTATAGAATGTCTAGCCTCAGTTTACATACTATAACTAATTCCTGCAACATATTTTAGAAATATTTCTTAGAGCTAGTACAATTTAATTGATGTGCTTGTATGATTATTGAAACATGATTTTCCCTGATTATTTAAGGTATATTATTAGTATTTGGATAACACTTAGGAAAGGGATTCTTCAGTAGCTTCACTTGCAAAATGCTTTCAGTTACAATTTTCTGTAGATATATGTGGCAATGTTAGAAGTATACTATTATCAACAGGACATTTTGCAGCAAATGAGCATTTCTAGAGTGTAGTTTTGAAGGATTCATATGTTTTTGGAATGCAGAACCTACAACATTGTGATCAGTTAAATTGGTTAAATATAATTTATAGCCCCAGGGCTAGCAAAAGTAAAGAAAATACAGGATTCAGAAAAGTGTAATGGTGCTCGTTTGTTGTCACTACCAGTTCCTTAATTTGGGACAATGTCATTCATTCTGCAAAGGAGAAGAAATACTTTATATAATTGAAATTCATTTGGGGACCATGTTATTATTTCCCTGACATGGTACAATGGTAAAAAAATATGTTTCCCAAAGAGACATTATATATAATGCTGTATAAGTTATTAATGGTAAAATGTCTTTCCTTTGCATTCATATGTGTCAGCCAAAAAATCACCTCAAAAAGCACCTTCATTATTAGATTCTTCTATTTGATAGTCATTGTTGGCACAAAAGTTCAAGACCTAGTGATTTTTTTTCTTTTAACTAAGGTATTTGTTTAGTAAAAGATCCTCTACATTTGGTGATACAAATTTAACCTAAGTATATACAAGGCAAATCTAATAAAACAATTCGAGAGTTTTTTCTTTTTTTAGCAAAGAAGTACAAAGTTACACTTGATTATATTGTGTTACATTAAGAATAAAAACACTTGCTTTTGATATTAGAATAAAAATTGTGTTCTAATATTTTCTCTTTCATTTTAGTTAAGGAATTAAATTACTTTAAATGGAAATGACGAGGAGGAAAATTGTTATACCTAGTTGTAGGCCTGTGCCTAACCAGTGTGCCAATGATTTTGCAATTCTGTGCAGTCAGAGCTTATCCAAATGAGACTTCCATAGCAAAATATGGATTTCTTTGCATTTGATCTCTGGTTATTTCAGTGAGTTCTGTCAGGTGAATTTGCTGGCTAGTCACATCAGTTAACTTACCTGAATCACTCTCCAGGCCACATTGGCCAGTTACAGGGAGCTGTTGCAAGTTACTCTGCTGTGGGCGGAGTCACATTCTTGAGTTTTAAATTTTGTTAATCTAATGTGTAGAAATAGAACTTCCTCCATGGCGACATTTAGCAACACTGAGGCCAAATGTATGTTGTGGTTTGGGAGTTATCTCTGAATAAAGGCCTATAATAATTCTTAATCTCTTTCCTGGTAAATCACAATTCTGGGAGCTACTCTATTATTTGTTTGTTTTTGCTCTCATTTTAACAAGTCTCACAGTAATAATAGTATGCACTTATTGAGCCCTTACCACATGTCAGTCATCATTCTAGTGACATATATTTTTGAATCTTCACCATAGCCTTAGGCAGTTGGTGCTATTATCATTCACGTTTTGCTCAGGCATGGTGAGATTAATCATCCAAAGATGGAGAACTGTTAGGTAGCAGAAAAAGGAGCTGAACCTAAGTAGTGGGGGGTCCAGAGCCCTGGGACAACCACAACTGCATTACCTACACTTTTTAATTCAAGTCCTTGAAATAAGGAGCAGTTCTTTTATTTGAGAACATAAGTCCATTGTAATTAGTTTGAGTAAACACTTGAATAATTGACCGTGCTTGTTTGACTGACATGTTTAAAGGTTGCTTTGCTGCCCAGTCACAGATCTTGAATGCCAAGTAGTGGTTTTGAGAGGGAGAAAGACTCACATCCTGTCTGTCAAAAACCAAAGCTTTTCTTTCCTTTGGTTGGATTTCTTTGGTTTCCTTCTTCCTTAATTAGCATTTTAAAGAAAAATAGCACCTGCCTTTGACAACCTACAATTTGCAGGAATTTTCAGATTAATGTCCTGAGCTTTAGTGGAGAGGGCATGGGATTTGGAGTCAAGACTCAGGGATTACGTCTTGGCCTCCACACTAGCTGTGCTGTCTTCAACATGTAATGTGAACTCATTGTTATTATTCTCTTGATCTATAAAATGATGAACATAGTTATACCTACCACATAGCATTATTGTGAAGATTGAATTAAATCATACATATAAAAAGAAATGTTTAAAATGTAAAGCGTGTACACATGCATTTTAATGTTTAATAATTTTTTAAGTCGGAAGTCTTATATTCATAAAATAGTTCTTAGTTCCAAATGACGTTTCTCACTGCCTAATAGAGCAGTCTAATTAACACAAGTAGAGAAATTTTGAATTGAGATAGTTTATGAGGAATTTATTTATCCATTATTGATGTGAAGACACCTAATACCATTTAGTATCTTTAAACCACATTGAACTTAAATCAATATGAGAAGGCTGTGGTTATAAACCATAAAATAAACATGTGTACTATAGACTAAAAGATGTTTACTTTTATTGTATGGCAGTACACCGTTCAGTATGATGCAAGTATGAATAAATAAATATATGAGTAAATGTCAGGTTTCCCACTTTTTAAATTTTATTTTGGTTTGGAAATTGATAGCTAAATGTACTATGTCTTTAGCTAAGACTAACATGTTTATAATTTTGATTTAAATTTTGGTCCAATTTTACTGATATCCTCTGTTACTAAGTATTCATGTCTGTGTGAACTGACTGACTCACTTGGTCAAAATAGTTGAATTGGCTATTTGTTTAGAGTAGGCTTTCACAAAACATAGTGTCTCGGAAGACTGATTTTTTTGGGAAAAAGGTTGGGAAATGAGGCATGATTGATTTTCCTCCTAGATAGTCTTAAGATAGAATAGCATATTCAGCTCTAGAAAATTTGACATGAATAAGCTCATTTAACCACGTTTAACATAGACATTCTAGAGCTTTTATTTCCCCCCTGAAAATGTATTTTTATAAAATGTCTATTAGCCCAGAACCTAAAATGCTTCTGTAAACATAAAGCCTGATGTTCTTGGGCCCTGCTGGGTGGTTCAGTAGTTACAGCATCATCCTGTGCACCAAAGGGGTTGCAGGTTTGATTCTTAGTTAGGACACATACCAGGGTGGTGGTTTTGATCTCTGGGGTATGTGCAGGAGGCAACTGATCGGTGTTTTTCTCACATCAATGTCTCTCTCTCCCTCTTCCTCTCCCTCTTTCTCTTCCTTTCTCTCTCAAATCAATAAACATATCCTTGGGGAAGAATTTTTTAAAAAGCTGATGTTTTTGGAATGCCCAGTGGTCTCTGGGCTTCTATGTGAATTGCTCCTCTAAACCTTCCACTGAAGTCCCATTATACTGATAATAAGAATTTTTTATATGCCCATATGATGAATACAATTCTAGAATATGTTCCTGGAGAGCCATCTCAGTTGGAGGTGGCTCTTCCCTCCTCAGCTCTTGTCATGCTCGCAAAAAAAAGAATTCAAAAGAATGACAGAAAACAGTGTTGAAGCAAAGCAAGCAAACTTACTAAGGAAGCAGAGCAACTGGATTTATTAAGAATATACTTGACATAAAGCCCAGATGGACAGCTCAGCTAGTCGGAGCGCCTGCCTGGGGGGAGGGGAGGTTTTGAAGGATTTTATGCTCCCCCCACCCCCCACCCCGCCCATAGGTTTCAAGGTTCCCCTGCCAGATAGGCTAGATTTCAAAGTCTCCCTTTTGCACTGTAGCAGCTTTTCCCAGAATTTACGAGAACATCTGGCGATTTTATCTTGGCAAGTCCTAAGACTGCTGACGTCTTTGTTCAGTGGGTGAGATAAACTCCTCTTTTTTCTCCTTCCCCTCTTCCTGCCTTAGCAGCTATCTTTCCTGCCTAATATTCCCCTTTCAAGTGATACCATCCAAATGCTTTTGGGGTTTTGTTATTTGTCCCCTGGACTTCAACTGTCCTTGGGTTTAGCTTGGCACAAATGGCATTAATTGGCTTCTTTGTTCTCTATTTTCCCAGGCCATGATGATTTAAGCTATGTATTCTCTGATTAGAGCGGAGAGGTATAAACCATTTGCTCTTAAGTGTCCTTGATTGGGGAAGACAGGATCTTGCGATTCATAAGCTGACTGCTAGCTGCCCAAACAATTTGGCCTTGTTTAATTTCTCTGTCTCAGTTTCCTCATTCCACTTGCTCAGGAATTTTCCTAGGTTCATACTATCCTGCTACAATCAGACAGCCATCTTGGGGCCATATTTAATGTTAGCTGGCAAGATTAAATTCCTTCCTATTAGGCTGCATATATGGTACAAACAGTCATATAATACTCACGGTTTTTTGAGATAATAATGTGCAGTATGTAAATGAGAGTTTTCAGATGATACAACATAATGCTGGCATACAAAACAAAAAAATATATATCCTATGAGAATTCACTGAAGCACAATAATAACAAATAATAAAAATATACA
This sequence comes from Myotis davidii, assembly GCF_000327345.1. Taxonomy (NCBI): domain Eukaryota; kingdom Metazoa; phylum Chordata; class Mammalia; order Chiroptera; family Vespertilionidae; genus Myotis; species Myotis davidii. Next base: position 2,360,804 of record NW_006297224.1, read on the forward strand.
TACTTAAAGTTGAGTTCATACTTCATACCAAGTATTGAATGCACTGAGCACTTTTGCAAGTATGGTCTAGTTGTTACCCTTTCAACAGCCTCTTGAGAGGTAAATATCTCCAGTTACAGGTGAGGGAACTGCTGTTTCTCAAGGAGTTCCTAACTTTGAGTGCCAACCAATATCCTAGGAACTATGCTAAAATTGCCAAGGCATTTTTGCTGATTTTACTCCTGGCACTTTTGGCGAAAGACAGGAGGTGTGCGATCGCGTTCCCTGGCACTCTAAGGGTTAAGGATACCAACTGTTAAAGTCAGAATGTGAAGATAGGTGATTAGGGACTTCAGAATTCACGACCACCGCATTTTGTGGCATTTAGAGCTCATTCTGCTCAAATTTTCTGAGGATTGTCAATGACCGGAAGACTTATCAGCCTTTTAAGGAGTAACGATTTGGGAGGCAAAGTTGAGACAAAATCTCTGGCCAGTCTGAGAGGTGGCTGACAGTCATTGATGGTAAACATTTGGGCTTTGGCTAGAACCCACGCTCAGAACTCATATGTGGAAATACTTGGGACCAAGCCCTCAGAAACCAAATTACAACAAAAAGCTTATGCCTTTTACAAGCTGGAGAGTGAACCAAATTTTCCTTGTAATACTTTAGTCTTTTTCAAACTGGGAGCCATTAAATAAGAAAACAGAAAAGCTAAATAAGATGTTCAAGGAACGAACTGCATTTGGATAAATATTACTGCATTTATAGAATTATGTGATGAGATGTGAATCATGTATCAGTAAATCATTGGACAATGTTTTTGAATGATTGCTGTATTTATCAGGGTAGGGAATAGTAAACTCTAAAGGAAAGGTCATTTTCCCAGGGATTCCAGAGAACTAGGTGTGTACTTTGGGCTATGCCTTTAATTATCTTTGAATTATTGGATTAGTTCAACAATTTTCAGCCTTCTTTATCTCATGGAACACAAAAACTAGTTACTAAGTTCAGTGGTACACCAAAAATTGTATTAATTTTTTAATCTGAAAAACAAATAGAGATAATTTTTATTAATTCACACCAGATGGCTATTGTTGTGTTGGCTGTTGTCTTTTTTTTTTAAAGGTCAACTTGACTTTTCTTTCTTTTTTTTATTCTCACCTGAGGACATGCTTCGAGAGTTGAAGGGGTGAGAAAGAGAGGGAGAGGGGGAGAGAGGAGAAAGAGAACATTGATCGGTTGTCTTCTGTATGTGTGTGCCCCAACCAGGGATAGAACCCACAACCTAGGTATGTGCCCTGACCAGGAATCAAACTGGCAACCTTTTGGTGCACAGGACAATACTCAACCAATTGAGCCACTCTGGCCGGGCAGCTGTTGTCATTCTTTTTTTATTTGACAATCTATGGGAAAAGAGGTCAGTGCCCCTAACTGAACAGTCAGGTATTGCATGTTTTAAAAATTCTTGTGGTATACCAGTGTCACTAGAAGTCACCTCTTACCTAGAAACAGTAGAGCAGTGATGGCAAACCTTTTGAGCTTGGCGTGTCAGCATTTTGAAAAACCCTAATTTAACTCTGGTGCCGTGTCACATATAGAAATTTTTTGATATTTGCAATCATAGTAAAACAAAGATTTATATTTTGATATTTATTTTATATATTTAAATGCCATTTAACAAAGAAAAGTCAACCAAAAGAATGAGTTTGCGTGTCACCTCTGACACGCGTGTCATAGGTTAGCCATCACTGCACTAGAGCAAGGATTAAAAGCACAACTCTGGATGCTTCCATGCCTCTGGATCTATAGGGTGGTGGAGGCCTAGGGCAGGGGGCAGGGGTGAACTATAAGTGGTAGTAAATGGGAGAAGAAAAGGTGACATATGTAATACTTTCAACAACAGAGGTGTGTTTTATTTTGTCTTTGTTTTTGTTTTGTTTTTTTTTAAAAAAACAAAACAAAAACACTTGAGTGTTGAGCCTGGGGACCTGGTGTGAACCCCACTGTTCCCCTATTTATTTGCTGTGTGAACTTGGTAAAGGCATTTAATTTCCTTGTGCCACAGTTCTTGCACATGGAAAACGGGATAAGCAGTATCCACATCACAGGATTTTTGTGAGGATTTAATGAGATAACACATATAAGCTGTTAGAATGGTGTCTGGGATATAGGAAGTGCTATGTGTCCATGATTATTTTATTATTTTAATTGTTATTATCACTACTACTCATTCTTTGAGCCTCAGTTTCTTCAACTAGAAAAATAGGTGGTTACATTAAATGATATTAAATACATAATATCAGACTTATGCATATTTCTTGAACTTAGCATAAAACTTTTCAATGATTTGTGTGGTATCTTCTGGGTACTAAAGTATGAGAATTAATACAGGCAACAAGTGCTTTGTGTTTTAAAGGCAAAGAGAAATGCAAAACAAACACAGAGAAGAAAACAACAACAAAACAACCATGTTTTGGTAATCAAAGGACTTTTTATAAAGCGCTGGACACTCCAGGATGCGAAGTTTAGATGGAAAGCAGGCTTTGGGTTATTTCTGAAGTTGTGACATTTGAATAGGGATGATTAGGAGGTGGCATGCTTTAGGAGGTGAGCAAGGTACTTGCTGGTTACCATAGTAACCATTGATCTTAGCGGCTACTTATGAGCTATTTACTACACCAGCAACGTTCCAGGCACTTCATAAATATTAGTGTATTTTATCCTGGATTTACAGACTCTGGAACTGTAGCATAGGGAAGTTAAATTACTTGCCCGAGATCATACCCTTGGTGAAGCTGGGATCTAAACCTGGCTTCTGAGTTCCTGCTATTAGCCCCTCTGCCTTCTTATCTCTGAAAAGCTTAAAGAAAGGTATGCAATTACTTGGAATACTTAGAGCAGTGATTCTCAACCTTCTGGCCCTTTAAATACAGTTCCTCATGTTGTGACCCAACCATAAAATTATTTTCATTGCTACTTCATAACTGTAATGTTGCTACTGTTATGAATCGTAATGTAAATATCTGATATGCAGGATGGTCTTAGGCGACCCCTGTGAAAGGGTCGTTCAATTGCCAAAGCGGTCATGACCCACAGGTTGAGAACCACTGACTTAGAGTATCGAGTATAATTGGGCATGGCCAGACCATGGGTTTTGGGATAAAATAAATTAAGGGGCGATAACTAAGGATTTGAAGAAATACTCTGACCATCCTATATAATAAAAGGCTAATATGCAAATCTACTGAACTGCAAAATGACCTGTCACTATGATGCACACTGACCACCAGGGGGCAGACATTCAATGCAGGAGCTTTCCCCTGGTGGTCCGTGCTCTCCCACAAGGGGGAGCGCCGCTCAGCCAGAAGCCAGGCTCATGACTGGTGAACACAGTGGCGGTGGTGGGAGCCTCTCCCACCTCCGTGGCAGCGCTAAGGAGCCAAGCAGGTGGGTGGTAAGGAGCGAGGGGTCCCAGGATGCAAGAAGGCACAGGTTGGGCTGAGGGATCCCCCCAAGTGCACAAATTTCATGCACCAGGCCCCTAGTTATCTTAATAATCTAGATAAAGAGCATAGTTGAGGAGCTAGACTGGAATGGTTACCATAGTAATGGCAAGGAAGCCGTGAGAGGCAGAAATCTAGCCTCTTTAGGTCAAGGATCTTCTGACAATCTTATTAAACTGTGGACTTTCTCCCCAGAAAAATGTGCAGCATACAACAATGCCAGAGGATGTCAACAGTTTCACAAACCCTTTTATTTACTTGATGCTTTTTATAGCTTGGTTTTCCTCCCTAATGATAATTGTATATTTTCTTTTTCTTTTTTTAAAAAATATATATTTTATTGATTTTTTTATAGAGAGGAAGGGAGAGGGATAGAGAGTCAGAAACATTGATGAGAGAGAAACATCAATCAGCTGCCTCCTGCACACCTCCCACTGGGGATGTGCCCACAACCAAAGTACATGCCCTTGACCAGAATTGAACCTGGGACCTCTCAGTCCACAGGCCAACATTCCATCCACTGAGCTAAATTGGTCAGGGCTAATTGTATATTTTCTTAAAAGTGTTCAGTTTTTCTTTATTTTTTGTTTGTTTTGTGTTTCCTTTCATTAATCATACTTTTAAAACTATTTATATTTCTTTAAATGCTTGTCCTTTAATTACTGACTTTTACATAATATAATTTTGGCAAGTTCTTGATGATTTAACTTTGTATCCTCACTGTATGAATGTATATAAATAAACTAGAGGCCCGGTGCACGGATTCATGCACCAGTGGGGTCCCTCAGCCTGGCCTCTGGGGATCGGGCCGAAACCGGCTCTCTGACATCCCCTGAGGGGTCCCAGATTGTGAGAGGGTGCAGTCCAGGAAGAGAGACCCCACCGGTGCATGGACTGGGTCTCTAGCATGCATATAAGATCTTTGGTTAGTCTCTTCCCGACCTCCCCACTTCCCTCTGAGACTCATCAGTCTGTTCCATGTTTCCATGCCTGTGGTTTCCACTCCTGTGTTGAGCATCTGCTCCCTGATAGTTAGTGCGCATTATAGCTACCGGCCAGCCAGTTGGCCAGTTGGCCGGTCACTTAGACTTTTATGTATATAGATGATTGCCATGCAATTGTCTTTCTTTGTTGCCTGTATATAGAGGTGGTGATAGACCTTGTGGCCAGTAGGTAGTTTCTATAGTGATCCACGTTGTTCTGTGTTTATTCGTGAAGAACATTTTGTTACTTGAATAGCTGTATCTAGATGGGGAAATTATTTAAGAGAGAGAGAGAGGGAGGGAGAGAGAGAGGGAGAGAGAGAGAGAGAGAACCTGTTGGCAAAATACAACTGAAATGGCCTCTTGTGGAGAATCAAATCCAAGATTCTGTCTTTGCTTTTAGGACAGACTTTTTTTGTCTCTTGTGCATAGAAACCCTTATAGTAATTACAGTCTAGAGGTAAGGGAGTTCAGAAGAGGTTGGGGACTGATTATCATTTATTTTGTTTATCATTTGGCATGAGAGTAGTAATTGGGTCCCCCTTGGCTATGTGGGGAGTAAGTATTGCCAATACCTGTGGGAAACTGCTTCTAGTAAAATTCACATGCTATTTAAGATTTTGCTTTTTTTTTTTTTTTTGAAAAAAGAATACAGTCTAATGTGACAATTTGGTGAGCTGAACTCAAATTTGTCTTCCTTGGGTGGCAAACCAATTGTTTTCTTTCTTCTTTCTTTTAAATTTCTCGTACTTTTCCTTCAATTCGCACTGTTGAAGCCGTCCTTGCAAAGTAAAAGTTATTTCTTTGTACAAATGTAGACATTCTAAAAAATCATGATGTTTTTGACCGTTTTGTTTTGAAGAATATTATCAGAAAACTTCGGAGGTTTCTCTACGTTCTCAGACTTTAGGCTTATAAAGGAAAATTACTTTTAGTTTGTTTGTGGTAATGTAATGAATAGAATGTCTGACATTTTTCTTTCTCCAATCCTACTCTACATATCATTTCAAGAATACACCTAATATGTAGGATATTATCAAATGAAAGACTATGTTGAGTTTCATTATGAATGAATGTACTCTGTTAGGAATGTGGACCTTTTCACAAGTTGAATTTTATTTCAAAAGGAGTTGGCTATAGGGAGGAGGCATTTCACTGAAAGTGAAATTATCATTTGAGTGAATGTATCTCTTTTAAACATTAAATCATTTGAAGTTCTATTTAATGAAAATTATAGTACATCTTTTCCTCTTTTTAACAGAGTGTATTGTCTGTTACTGTGGACTAAGTTACATTTATGAAATGTGGAATGTATACCATCATAAACACCATGACTGTGCCCTGATGTCCCTAGGATTGTTGTGAAATATGGAACTGTATACACAAATGCTTACTTATGCTAGGTCACCATCCTTTTCTCTTTGGTTTATTGGGAAGGCTCCATTTCTTTCCTGTGGAATAGGGGATGTAGGTTTTGTGGTGAATGTTCTCACCTATGTTCAATTTTTTATTGTATGTGGGTGAGTGATTGAGCTGTGGTTGGTGAGGATGATGGGGATCAGACCTCTGAATAAGTGGAGCAGTATCATATATTATGGGACTTAAACACACACACACACACACACACGCGCGCGCGCGCGCGCGCGCACGTACATTCATTGTTTGAGTAATATACCCTATTACACCATTTGATTTGTGTGTGCGCATTATTTTTCATCTGACATATGCTATATCTTACATTTGTATAACCTGTGGTCCTGTATTCAACCATAATTCTTTTTGAGTAGGAAACTATGGCAAGAAATTATTTTAAATGTTGTGGTAATAAAGAAATGCCATCTTTCTAGTCTACCAGCTGTGAACTCTGCCCTTGTAACTTTAAAAAAAACACTCACAGTGCTGTCTAAATGACTCACCATCATGCCTAAGTGAGTGTCTTTAACTTGGACAACGACAAATTTATGGAACTGAAACTTTTTGGATGTTTTGGGGAACCATAACCCAAAGTCATATATCATGGGGATTATGTTCTGTTTGTCATTCTTTGTGTGCTCAGCATGAGTTAGATAACTTAGTTTTTAGGTATTCTTGAAAGCTACATTTCACAATAAATTTTTCATTTGTGTCTACTATTAAGATTGGGATTTGCTCTGAGTGGGGGTGATAATTCATTGAGCAGGTTCTAAACAGAGGGGAAAGGAGGCATTTCCCCTTCGAGTTACTTCTGACACAGAGATGCTGATTAAGTGTTAGTCTAATAGAATGCACTTTCTTACTGAAGCTAAATTCCGTAAATATATATTAATAGCATTTTTATAAACTAGAAAAATCCTATTTTGAAAGGAAATATTTGAACTGCTTTCTGAAATTCCATGGGATAGCACTTGATGAGCTAAACAGTGGTTATAAACCTTCTGGCCCTTTAAATACAGTTCCTCATGTTGTGACCCAACCATAAAACAATTTGCGTTGCTACTTCATAACAGTAATGTTGCTACTGTTATAAATAGTAATGTAAATATCTGATATGCAGGATGGTCTTAGGCGACCCCTGTGAAAGGGTCGTTTGACTGCCAAAGGGGTCGCGACCCACAGGTTGAGAACCTCTGAGCTAAAAGCACACAAGCATCATTCTAACAAGGTAGTATTATTTTTATTTTTATTGGGTCAATTTTACATAATAAATAATACATTTTATTGATGACCCTATATTCACATATGGCATTAAAACATTTAGTACTTCCAACTTTTCTGGTAGCTTTTCCCCTGCTCCCCTTTTCAGTTTTCTGTTGTTCACTTTAGACACTATCTATTTCATCTTGGGATGAGCCTCTAGCTCCCCCCCCGCCCCCGCCATCTGGCATCCATGGTCTCTTTTCTGTAATGAGTATTGCAAAAGAGACAGTTATTAAATGAAGGTGTCAATTTCTGAGTTATTTTGGCTATTGACTATCCTTTTTATAATTACATACATTTTGATCCGAAAAAGGCCATTTTTAAAAAATTCTATCTTCTTAACCTATTTCTAGTACCACAGAAATTTTATTCAAATTTTGAGTGAATGAGGAGGAAAAAAAAAGTTTATTTTTTAACTCATTCAGAAACATATTTTGTGAACATCTATCAAATGTCAGGGCATTGGATTAGACTCTCAGTAGAATTTGAGTGTTAATCATTCTGCTTAATCTGATGTTTTGGGAATAGTGAAGTTGATTGGTTCATTTAAACAGTGAGATTTGCCATTACCTATAAATTTGCAGTTGGTATTATAATCCCAGCAATCTGTCTCCCTAGTTATTTGAGAATTTCTTCTGTGCACAAATATGCCCTATATCAGAGCAAAAACAATCTCTCTTAAGGGTGGTTCTTTATGAGGAAGGGAGTGCAGTCTGTTGCAACTTTATATAAAAGTAGCCATTTCCCACTTGGTAGATTAAGACATTCACATTTGACTTAAAATCAAAATTGATGTACATTTTAAAGGAAACAAATGAAAATGAAGCTTGAGAGGATACAGTTGTAGATAGTATTCACTAAAGTATTCTAATTTTTAAATTAGACATGTGAAGATTATGATTCAGGCAGTATACATTTGAGGGGTGAGCATTGGGACCTCCTGTATGCTTTTGTATTATTCATGTGAGTGGATGGTTCTTAGAGCGGACAGGGGAGAGTGGATGAGAGCAGTCTGGTTATCAGAATGGGGCAAACAGTGTAAGTATTACTGAACCATGGAGAGGCCCAGAGGACTATAGAGCCTCTGGGGAGTAGGGAGCACTGAGCCACGGCAGGAGGAATTAAATACAAACCTGGGAATTTAGCTCCTGCCTTGACTCTTGGGAGAATGACTCTGAGGTGAAATATTTTGATCTTTGTTGTACTGTGGCACACAGGTATTAGGCTGTTTGCCAGATTTATTATTCTTTTAAAAATAATCAGTGTTGCCCTGACTGGTTTGGCTCAGTGGATGGAGCGTCGGCCTGCGGACTGAAGGGTCCCAGGTTCGATTCTGGTCGGGGGCATGTACCTTGGTTGTAGGCACATCCCCAGTAGGAGGTGTGCAGGAGGCAGCTGATTGATGTTTCTCTCTCATCGATGTTTCTAACTCTCTATCCCTCTCCCTTCCTCTCTGTAAAAATCAATAAAATATATTTTAAAAAAATAATCAGTGTTTATATGCAAATATGATAACACAATAACATCCTTAAACTGCTACTTAGGATTTACATTATTCCATATCATTTGGGACATAGATTTGCCATTTCACCAAAACCTTTTGAAGAAAAGAAAGTGTATTCATTTATTAAAAAAGTTATTCTGATGCCTGTAGGTGTTTTAACCACAGGGGAAGGGAGACCGTGGGCGGCCATGTGGGCATAGAAATACATGGGCATCTAGAGCTGAATGATGATCTTGAAAGGAAAGAGTTGTGTGTGGGCATAGATTGATTTTTTCATACCAACTTAGAAGTTTAGGATTGGAGGCTAAGATGGCACATGTATGTTGCAGGTTTGCAATTTTTAATTCAGAGATTTCTAGTTTTTATTTATTAAAGAATTACTAATAAAATAGTTCAACTCAAATATAGATAAAGTCTTTGCTTATATTTCATATCATAGGCCATTGAGCTGAGTTTTTCTGAATAGTAAAGTGTGTCTTGGGTTAATAAAGTTTTAGCATCCCTAGATACTCTTCATTTCTAAGGGATAATTATCATGTTCAAAGGGACCGAGTCACTTAGGAAATACATTCTACTTGCCTTAAAATTCCTTGTTTGCTTCTTGATTTTAATCTGTTCCTGTGACATAGCTCCAGAAAAAAGAAACTGTTCGAAGCCAAAATATAAATAAATAAAAAGCCCTCTGTTTAAATTTATCCTAGTGAGTAGAATTTTATACATTACTGTAAGATTGCTGTTCTAGAGATTACTGCTAATACTACTTGCTGAAAATATTGCTGTAATCACTTCATTGAGTACAGAGATCTGTTATATTTGAGGGGATCGAACTTGCAACCCTTCAGTGCTCAGGCCAATGCTCTAACCACTGAGCCAGTGTCAAGGCTGACTATACATTTTTAAATTTAAAAACCACTATAGGGTAAACCCTTATAAAACAACACATTTTCAGTTATATATTTAAAAATTTTGAAGTATTTAGTTTAACTTAAAACATTTAATATTCAACTAAAATTCTTAGTCTAATCTATATCATATATACCATATATCATATACCATATATAATATATATCATATATAAATCATATATTACATATCAAAACCAGTGCATATAATTTTGCTTTTTTCATGTACATGTATAAAATAATTTAATTGGCATGGTCTCTATGTTAATTGCTGGACTCGTGCATATAACTTTTATATTTTAACAACAAAAAATCAGCTTTTATATGAGGTTCTTAGTAATGCTGAAATATTTTGAAACACTTAAAACTTTTCTCAGTCTTTCATGTTGAATCATTATTACATAATTTATTATGTAACACATTTGCAATTTTTCTAGTGATTAAATGAACTAACCAAAGAATCAAAATTTAAAAGGAGGTTTTTGATAGAACTACCCAAGACTACTGTGGAGGGGGTGTGGACTGTCACCCTTTCCCATGTCCTTGAATTTTCAGACTCATTGCATAGTGGCCAGAGAATGAGAAAAGCTGTATATGCAAAGAATAAGGAGCAGCTGTAGAACAATAAGCATATTTAAATTATTTTGAAATATAGATATTAAAAATTCTCTAGTTGTACTATTAAGGTACTCTTTTTCACTAATTATTTATTAATCCCTTGCAGTTAGAACAGTAATTTTTAAATTAGTTTCTTATCTTTATTAAAGAATTACTTGTAGCACATTTCAGATTTAGGTTAAAAAAGTACTCTGTATAATATACATTCTGTAAGCCAAAGCAAAAAAAGATCACCTATTTTAATAAATGCTTTGAGTACCATAGTGCCTTTTTATTAACACCTTTGAGAAGTTACATAAAATACCATTGTGCTATATTTGCATGTAAATTTCAGGACAACCAAATGAAGTATTATTTGTTAGGAAAATGATCAGTACATACACTGTGTCTAATAATGAACACATTTGAAGGCTCAGGATTTGCATGGTACTATTCATAGGGAGGTGGTAAAGAGGTCTCTGCAAAGGATGGACAAGGTCATCATAGCAGTAGGAAAAAACAAAAACAAACCCGTACCAGTTAATTAAAAATTGGAGTTTTACTTTTACACCTGATGTGAAGAATTTTTTTAGCTTAAGCAGGATCAGATGTTTTTGTTTGCAAGATCAATATTTAGCCACACTTGAGATGGGCAAGGATACTTTAATTTGACAGGCATTAATATAAATAATGTAAGTCAGAGACTTTCAAATAAACAAGTGACGAGTGTCTACAGGAATAGCATACATAGGATCCTAATAATTTTTACAGTTTTTCTCGGAGGCTAGCTGAGGTTAAGTTTTAAACTCCATCCTTCACATGATTTGTATATATTTGTATATAAACGTTATGTGAATGGATGGACATGTATCTCCATTCTGATAGAATTTTTTTCAAACCCCCCAAAATATAAGTCAAACCTACTTGCTTAATATTTGAATCCAAATAAAATTTAGTGAAAAGTCACTAGTGTTTCCTTTTGCAGATCCCTTCGCTCTTCATTCAGAAATAGCACCAGATTTCATGTATTTAAGTGACTGATGATGGAGCTACGTATGTGTATTTTAGCTGGAAAATTGTATCTTATAGTTAGCATGTTTTATTTTTTATTATTTACCTTAAAGGCAGAACCTCATCTTTTGGAGCCATCTGAAAAATTAAACATTTATTCTATGTTTTAGACAAAAGAAATATGCAACTGCATCTAAGAGTTTCTAGGAGCCTAGGCATAATCGTACCCTTTGTACTCCATAACCGTTTATAGATGCAAGCGGTGGACCTCCCCCACATGCCACTCACGTCGATAGCCACAAACTTCGTATATCAACTCTGGTCGCCCAGTTTTAAAATCAGACTTGTTAGTGACATCTCTGGGTTTGTAAAGAAAATTTATGCTAACTTAAATTCGTAAATATTCCAGCACATATGGAAGAAATGGGGATGGTTTCCGCTTAGGACGCATGGCAGTTAACTGGTTAAGGTAGATAAAGACTTTTTTTTTCTTAGTGCTTACATTATCTCTTATTTTCTTTAAATTTTGTTCTTTGGTTTTGCAGTTTAACACATTTCCAGCCATTTCAAGCTCACACTAATAATTACACCACATCGTAAGCTCTTCAGAGTCTGGTCTGCTTATGTTTGTCCTTTGCCATTCACTTCTCACAAGGCTCACTGCCTAGTAGTGAATAAGTGCTTAATAGATGCTTGATTTTTGATTGATTAAAACAACATGGTTTGATTAGAATCATAGTTTGAGACATACACAAATGACCAGGAGGGAATAGCAGGAGTGTCAATATGGACATCAGGCCAGAATTTGTTTTAAGTTGCCTCTGACATGTGATATCCTTAAGCTGCTCTCTTAACATGTGCTGACCTAAGATCTTAGACAGCCCTTGTGCAGACAGTAGCCACATGATATATGGGACAAGAGTGGTTCCTGCACACGTTCAGATTACAGGGAGGGATGAAATAGACATGTCTGGACTTGCAAAGACATTGCATCTGCTGTGGTTGATTGACATGGACCATGTTTCGGGGGATTGGGGGGGTGTTAAACCACCTGGTGTTTTTTTTCTATTTTTTATTGAATATATTGGGGTGACATTGGTTAATAAAATTTTATATAAGTTTCAGGTTTACAATTCTATGATACATCTGGAACTACCTGGTGTTTTATATGCCTTTACTTACAGTATAGGTTGGCGCATCTCAATCTGGACTTTACATTATTATACCTGGATTTCTTTGAAAACATGCCACTGCCCTGGCCCCACCCCAACCAAGTCACATCAGGATTTCCAGGAGATGGGCCTGGGCATCATTCGTTTTTAAAGGCAATTCCACTCTGCAGCCAGTTTTGAGATTGTTGGAAGTTTTACAGGAACCAACCAAAGCTGGAAAAGAAGAAAGATTATAGAATACAATTTCCATTCACTCTGTTCTCATTTACTTGTTGAGAAGGATGCACTGGCCAACAGTAATCTAATACAAGCCACTTATGCAAATTTAGAAGTTCCAGTGGCTCTATTAAAAAAGTAAAGAGAAATAGCTGGAGTTAGTTGTGGTAATACATTTTCTTTAGCCCAGTATCTTCCAAATCTTATTATCTCAGTGTGTAATCCATATAAAATATTTAATGAGATATTTTACATTTTTTCCTGGTCTGAGGTGTAAATTTTGTGCCTATTGTAGACTTGAAGTGCATCTCAGTGTGGACAAGCCATTTTCCATGTGTTGAACAGCCATACCTGTCTAGTCAATTCCGTATTGGCCAGAGCAGATCTAGAAGGGAAAGTGCTGAAATACAAACCAGGAGACCGAAAGATGAGTGATGGTGTTGCCACTGATGAAGATTTTGACCCTGAACAGTTCACTTATCCTCTCTCTGGGCTTCAATTTCCTCTTTAATATGAGAGAGGTCAGAGGTCAGTCTAAATTGGGAGTTTCCTAATTTTGTCACAAAAAGCCCCGAGATTTTGTGAGCCATCCTAAAGAAGAAGGGAGGCAAGCAAGCTGCTTTTGGTTCTTTTTCCCTTTGGGTATACTTGAATTTTCAGATGTCATTTTATTTGAGAGAAAAAAACATCATTTGAAAGCAAAACAAAGATTTGAAAAAAATCACTCAGCTAAATGTTCTCTGAAGTTATATGATTCTCTCTTGTCAGCATTTATGACAGCCTTTCTGGGGAGAGGTCAGGCAGCAGCTTTCCTGCTTTCCTTCCAGTGAAGGCATCACCATTGACAATGGCTCTTGACTATTTCCTATCAAATAATAGGAATCCCTTCAGTAGTGGCTAACGTGGCTCAGAATGGCTGCGGAGTCACACTCTGGTTGTCTACAACTGACCCAGCCCAGGTTGTAGGAGGAGACCCCTGACTCTCCTCCTACAGGTATGGTCCCCATAGTCAGCCATATCCCAGGGCTAGGAATACTCACGCCATGGCTATGAGACTTTCTGACCTGAAATGTGCTCTTCTCCTGGTGAATGAATAATTGCCAACAACTTCAGTCATTGTTATATCGATGCCAATATGGGATGCACATGATTTTGGTTCCCAGACCTGTAACCTGTTTCTATATCAGGTAGATGAATTCTGGTGGCAACGATAAATAGAAAAGAAGCGGTACCTTATCCAGTTCATTGGGAATCAGACTCTGCCAGATTCCCATAGTCATTGACATGGAAACTCAGGCCTAGTCAAGTATATTGTTTGCCTTTTAAAGGCTTCTGGGATGGTTTGTGTTAGGAGTCAGTCAAGGACTTATAGGTCCCAAATTTTAGTTGCTTTGCTGTTGTATTTGAGGGAAGAGGGGAACACCTGAGTGGGGATCGTGAAGTGGAGAAAGCTGAGAGGGTTTCTGTTTTTAGAATGCTGCTAAGAAGTTTATTACAACACCATATTCTGTACTTAATAGGTAATTATCAGAAAATCGTTTTTGGAAAGCTTCAGCCCAAATATCAACAAGTATTTCTGAATTTTTACTAGCACACGCAAACTTAATTCTTCGAGTCCTAGCCTGCTAATGTAGCAATGAAAGCAGGTGCTAATACTCAGAGCAAAGGAGGGAAGGGGAATCCGATTTTATTGTATCAAGCATAGCCACTTTTACAAGTTAATGAAAGAAGTGTTTACTAAGCACATTGGTTTCTTCAGTCTAAGTAGCTTTTGCTCAATATTTGGCACCGGTCAGCATGTAGGAGTCCAGGTGAACAGGGAAAGCAAATAAATGTGACCTTTGTAAGAATGGTATTTTCTTTATGAAACCAAAGGGTGCACAAACACACAAATATTAGCCCACTCTTATTTCTGTGCCAGAAAACTTCTCTCCACTGACAGCATCTCTGCATTTGATCTTTGGCATCCTTGCTGCCCATCTTGGTTCCCTGCAGGCCTTGCATCTGGTTCACTGGTAAAGCGCCCATCTCATCAGTGCCCCTACCATCCATTTGGGAACAGAGCTTCTGATTGGTCTTTTCTCTCCCTTCGTGCTCCTGTTTACTTGGAACCAGCTCCAGTATCTCAGAGCAGACAATTTTGCCTTAGCCAGTTACCTCAGGATAAGCAACTATGGGAGGTAAGAGATCTGCTGTGCAGAGTGGAGCATCTCTTATTGCAGCGATCTTAGCCTTGGAGAGAGTCTAGGGACTTGGAGAAAGTCTACTTTGTGAAGGTGATGCCTCCCTGGGGTGCTCTCCTTTGGCCTCTCACCTTCTTAAATGCTTGGGCTATTTCAGGTTTAATCCTTTGGTCTCCTTAGTTCAGCAAGGCCAGCGAGTGCCTGGCAAACATCCACTGCTTTTATATGCCTGTCAGTAACTCAGCCTCCTTCCCTCTGGTTCTCCTGCAATTCTTCCTGACAGTTTTGCAGAGTCACCTAAACCTCCACAGTGTCCAACTCATATCTTGGTTAAGTCACTAAAAAAATAAGAAATAAATCAGCTCTTGTCTTTACCCTATGTGTCCTTCGGAAGTTTTCCCCTTTCCACCCCTATCCTATACCTGGGAAATTTTGAAGAGTCGCCAGGTATTTTCTAATTTCAAACCATACATGAAGACTTAAAAAACGGTGGCCATTGCAATGGTTTCATGTTTTCTTAACAAAGATATGTAGATATGTATTAGGCGAGAAAAAGGAGGTAGACAAAGAAACGGGATGAACAAAATCTCCACATGCTTCAAGGTGAATGACCAGATTTCCTCTTTTTTCTTCTCTTCGTCTGATTCTTAATTTTTTTAAATTTCCCAGTATGCTTTGGAATTATACGTTTTGTCTTTTATTTTATATCATGTTCTGTATTATAAAGCTATTCTATCAGTCATTAAAATTATTTTTGAAAATAAAGTAGTCTTTATAAGAAGCACCACTCAGTATTTGTTAGAATTTCAATTCTAAAATGTGACTTGCTCATTTTTTTTTCCCCAGCACTGTTTTAAGTACTTTCTAGGAAACACTGCAGAGTAGTTAACACAGTAATACTGGCATCAGACCATCAGAGATTATACTCAGTGGGTCTATGTATACATCTCTAGGTGCTTATCTTGGACAAGGTCGTTCCTATTTTTGCGCATCAAGTTTCTCTCCTACGGTAATGTAATGGGGACTCAATAAGTTTACATATAAACACATGTACGTAGGCCTTAGTCATCTTACAGCTTTATGTTCTGACTTTATTACCCCAACATTGTCTGGCATAAAATAAACACTCTATAAATATTGGCTACTATTACTATTTGCTTTAGTTACTATAACAACCGTCAGGTAGGTATAATCCCCACTTTACAGGAGAGGTAACAGAAGCCATAGGGAGATGTTTAACTTGCCCAGGGTCATACAGCTGGGGAGGGAGCAGAGCCAGGGCTTGCACCCAGGTCTGTCTGACCACAAAAGCCACACGCTGTTCCATGGAGTGTGCCACTGCCACTTTGTTTTGGGCAGCAGGTTAAGTAGATATGCTTGGATTGTTAGGAAAATCAAACTTGCTTCCATTAGTACAGGTTCATTTCCTGATTTTTCTTCTCACTTAAGTGGTTCTAATTTCTCTTGCGTAACTAATCTGTGCTATTAGAGGGCACAGAATTTCTTGGCCTAGGTCTACCATCATCCTTGCTTCTTTGAGGGCCAGGTTTATTTCTTAATATCAGGTGTACTTTTGCAGAGAGGAACCGTCATAAGGGGATGTTCTTATGCATATGGCATAATGCATATGGCAGATGAAAATTAGATGAAGCTGTGTTTAGGCACCTTTCAGGTATTTCTAATAGATTTGAGTAGTCCAAAAATGAACCCTTATGCGAAATAGAGAATGAATTTCCCTTCCTGAGGAGTGTATTGACCATTTACAGAAATATAATATTCATGATACCACCTCTGCCCATGGACCTGGGAGTCCTGTCGTGGTTCATTGTAGTTGTTTACCGAACATCCTCCAGCTGAATGAGTGGAGAAATGTATGTATTCACCGATGTGAAGAATGACAGTAGCTGTAGGAGAGCTTCTTACTATTAAGAAGGCCTGGCGGTGTGGAAGATGGAATGGCTGGGTGTAGGTCTGCACAGTGAGAGGGTTGTCATTGTACCATATTCCTAAATACGTGTGTCTCCTTCCTGGCATCATACTGTCCTCTTACTGTTCATGATGTTCCTTCAGTACATACACACACAAATGCCGGTGTTGTTCATTTTTGCCTTTTTGCTCTCAGATTCCTGTTCTCCCCTTAAACAGTGAGTCTATACCAGGGTGGGCAAACTTTTTGACTCGAGGGCCACAATGGGTTCTTAAACTGGACCGGAGGGCCGGAACAAAAGCATGGATGGAGTGTTTGTGTGAATTAATATATATTCAAAGTAAACATCATTACATAAAAGAGTATGGTCTTTTTTTTTTTTTTTTTAGTTTTATTCATTTCAAACGGGCCATAGTTTCCCCTCGGCTGGTCTGTACATTTACTCAGCGATGTGACTCCAGGTGAAGGGGCGATCTAGTCTCCAGAGCTTTTCCCATTTCCCCAGTCTCAGTGGAGGAGCCTGCTTTCTAGTGGAGAAATGTCTTTGCTCATGTTGGTTATGGTTGGATCTATAGGAAAGATTTTCTTTTGCTGAATTGATTTTTGCCTAATAGAAGCACATATCCTGTTTTCTTATTAAGTCAATCAGCATCTTCAAGATGCAAGAAATAACTGCCAACTTCCTTTCAAGCAATCATATTACATCTGGAATCAAAGGAAGTCTTTAATTCTTGAGGGCCCTTGATCATTTTAATGTGGGAATTTTAAAAATACTCTAATAGGTGGTTAGTGATTAGGATAGATATCTGGTGGTTATTCCTGAATCTTTTGTTGTTGAGTTTTGGCTAATGTAGGATTCTGACTTTTTCTCTTTCAGCTGTCCCATTTCCTCCAAGTCACCGGCTTACAGCAAAGGAAGTGTTTGATAACGATGGGAAACCTCGTGTGGATATCTTAAAGGCACATCTCATGAAGGAGGGCCGGCTGGAAGAGAGTGTTGCATTGAGAATAATAACAGAGGGGGCTTCCATTCTTCGACAGGAAAAAAATTTGCTGGATATCGATGCACCAGTCACAGGTAAGACCTAAGGATGGAGACTGCCCACTTGCACCCATACTTTGTTGTTTTTAACATCAAGTCTTCAAATAGCATCGTTATCTAAGAACTAAAGATATGATACATATATAAAAATATTTTAATGTATTAAATATCTATAATTTTGTGATGCTTTAAAAATGGTATGCAACTTAGAGGTGAAGAAGATATTCTAAAGTAATACTTTAATTAAGAAATGGTATTATTTGTCAGTAAAGCTAACTGACACACAACACACAAGATATTCATCTAGAATGATTAGACATACCATATTGAGGCTTCCACAGTGGTTGAGTAACAGACTGAGTTAAAGCAGTGGCTCTCTATGTGTCATCCCGAGACTCACATAATCATCATCATCATCATCACCACCTGGAAACTTGTTAAAATGTAAACTCTCAGGCCCCACCTCAGAACCACTGAGTCAGATTCTCCTGGGTGAGGTCCAGCCATGTGTTCTATCAAGTCCTCTGGGCGACTCTGATGCACATTAGAGTCAGAGAACCCCTGAAGTTGAGACAGAAGGCCAAATGCCTCTCCTCTCTGTAGCATTGTGTGCCTAGAAAATAGGTCTTTAATTTGTGAGTGTTTTTGTTCTGTTACCTCTAAAGGGCAGAAACATATTTTGCCTGAATGTAACTTCTCTTAGACCACAATAATTCAATCTTGTCATAAAATTTTTGTATGGATATAGAGGATCAAATATTAGAGCTTTTGATCTACGCTTTGTTGAGTCAGTAAACTTGCAAGTTTTCATTTTTAGAGAAGCTATGAAACAGTTCTTTTTCTTAATTGTCATCATTTTGGGAAAGGGACACTTATTTAGAGACAAAAAATTGTCCTTTCAAAATAAAGGGGACATTTAAACATATTTCATTTACACTGCTGACCGCTTCTTTCTCCCAGATCACCATCACTTGTATTATTGGCCTCCAGTTATACAATTGAATGTGACAGTTAAGAGGAAGATAAACTCTATTGAATATCAGACTAGACTTTCTTTTGTCAAAATGTCCCTAATGATTTCTATTCCAAAGAAATGGACAATGTTTACTTTTGTTGTTGTTGGCAAATGCTATTTTTCTTGTTTATAATTCAGGAAAATAATAAATGTGTTTGGAGCTAGGCAGCAGGAGAAATCAACTCCGGTTGTGTTAACTTCGTGTTGGACCAGCAGCTATCATTATGAACCCCTTTCCATGTGTTAAAATGGAGTTATGCACTGTTATCTCCAACTCATTGACACTGTTAAAATATGAAGACAAAACAAATGTGAACATGCTATACTTTTTTAGGTACTAACATACAAATGTTTTTAGTAACTAAATATTAGTTTGGAATCTGCCAGCAAAAAAATTACTTTAAAAACTGACTATACATTCCCCTTATAAATTAAGGGTAATATATAAGCTTTACACGACAACTTTATCACTAAGCTTATTTGTTTTGGGTAAGAGTGAATGGCTTGATATTTTATTATGAGTTTTTTTTCCCTCCACTTCACATGATAATGCGTGATTTTTAATAAAGAATTCATGTTAAATTCACTAATGAGTCCATTGGGTTTTAACGGAGGTGATCATTACAGCTAAAAAGACACATGTAAAATAGATATTTAGGGAAGCGTATTTTCTGGGATGCCGTCGGCTCTTCTGTTGGGTGAGGCTTTGTCATGAAGGAACATATGGGGAGGATTCTGGAGCAGTCAGAGTCGTGATGCTGTATCCCAGAGCCTTTCTGAAGTCCGTGGACTAATTGCCCTCCTATTCAGTAAAGATCGCACCTGGTTCTTTCTAGTGAGCTCCCAGGGGAGAGCTTGGCAAATTTTGAGAGACTTTGGAAATCAGGACTCAATTATGTGTTACTTTCCCTGGAGGGAGGAAAAAAACACAGTTTTTTTTTAGATAGTGACAAAAGTAGCTGTGGAGACATCACAGAATCTGTAGCACTAATCAAATGGAACCCAGGCAGGAAACACCTTTCTCCAAAGGGGTGCTTGGATTTCACAATGAAGGCAGGATCCCTGGGAGCCTCCTGTGGAGTCTATGGAAGGGG
>NW_006297224.1:2380628-2408174 GCF_000327345.1 Myotis davidii
ACAAGGATGTGGAATAAAAGTGGCAGAGGGAGTGGAGAAAAAGAGTATATATTTTAACATTTGGATAAAAAAGGGGGGAAATCTTTTGCATAGAATTCAACAGGAAATTAAGTTCATAGCTTCATATACCAACCATGAATTTCTGAGTAAAAGCTGAAACATGGAGGATTGTGAAGTAGAAGCAGGGTGCATTGGTCAGAGAAAATTATAATCTCTCTGTGTTTCAAGATACTTTTTAATTTATTGATACAATTTTATGATGTAGGAATGTGTTCTGAGGTTTTATTTTACCTTTACAGCTGAACCAGCAGTGTATATTTCTTTTTAAACTTAGAATGTTTGTTGTTTGGATAAGTGAATCAGTAATGTTATATTTAATTATTGACACTAGGCTATGCAATAAAAGGTATAGTTGACATTTAAAAATCTTCAGGGTAGAGTATTTTTGATGTAGTTCAGAATTCTACACTTTGGAAGATGGAGAACTTAAGAAACAATTTAGAAAAGGAAGATAATGAAATAGAAGGAAGGAGAGAAGAGGGGAAATAATATAGTTACCAATGAGAACCTTCAAAAAAGATGAAGAAAGAAGCAAGAACTTTCGAAGTAGGAAGGAAATGCCTGAAGTCTGATCATAAGGAACTTTGCAAGTGGTATTAAAATTGTCTCTTGTCTCTTGTCAGATTCCTAAAACTGGTAGAAACTGGCCAGTAACTTCTGGTGTGGAATTCAACTTGAAGGGTAGTAGATACATAAACTCTCAAATGAAACAAATAGCATATATTTTATAATTATACACCTCTCCCACCTCTCCATCTACTCCTTCCCTTCTATATTTTTTATTAATAAAAATGTTTTACTCTCAAATGTTTAGAGAGAAGTTATGAGTATGTTTTTCCTCCATTTTAAGAAAAAAAAACCCACAAAAACAAAACTAGAATGAGTGTTCTTATTTGAAAGAACACATTATTTCATTCCTTTAGCATTTCTTTAATGTTTAAATGTACAAAGCTGCCCTCATCTTCCTTACTCACCCTTCCCATCAAGTGAAAGGTTTGTGTTCATTTAGGAATTTTTCTCTTAAAATTCAGTATGCTTCAGTTTGGAGAAAACAGGAGGACCAGGAGCTGCCTGTCTCAACCTGGCTCCTTACAAGTGTTGCTTTGGAGAAGGAGAGAAAGCTCTGTGTGCCTCCACCTCCTGGAGCAGGGGATTAGATGAGCAGTAACCTCCCCTTTAGGAATAGAGATGGGGATCAGCTATGGGTCCCCATTCAAAACAAGGGAGGATAAGGCACGTTATGCTCTCTTCTCTAAACTAACTTGCCTGATTAGAATGTCCAAAGTTTGTGTTTCTGTGTTGGAGGAGGCATGTTGTGAGGAATGTCTTTTCCCTGTTTGACTCTTTTCTAAAAATTGAATTGAATATCCTTGTTTCCTTGCAAATATACAAATGGAACATTAAAAGATGTGGTGGAATATCAATAGGGCAACTTGCTATGGACTGAGTGTTTTGGCCCCCGATACTCCTGTGTTGAAGCCACAGGCTTCAAGGTGATGTTATTTGGTGATGGGGCCTTTGGGAAGCAGTTAGGGCTAGACGAGGTCATGAGGGTGGAACCCCATGATGTGATTAGTGCCCCTATAAGAAAGGGAAGAGATGAGAGTCTCTCTGTCTTCTCCAAGTGAGGACACAACAGGAAGATGACCATTTGCAAACCAGGAACAGGGCCCTCCCCTAACACTGAGTGGGCCAGCATCTTGATCTTGGACTGTCTGGCCTCATAGCTGTAGAAATGTTTGTAGTTTAAGCTACCCAGTCTGCGGTTTTGGGTTAACAAAACTAAGACACCACTCATTCTGGGAATTCAATTTAACAACCTTTTATTGAACATTTATCTGGTGCAGGTGCTGTGGGTAATACATAGTTGGACAAGACCTGGTTTCTGCTCTCCAAGGACTTAGAATGTAATAAGAAAACTCAAACAGCTATTTGCCCAAGGATATGTACGTCAAACTATTGATTAAATTAAAGGATGTGGCCTGAATTTATTCAAGCTAATTAAGAGGTAGCCAGCTGTATATAGTTAATTTAAAGCCAAAGGGACTGCCTACCTTCCAAATGGTTCAGGCGTCTATGGCAGTCAGTGCCCATTGATTATTATAGTTCATCTTGGAGTTAAACTGTCAAACAGCTGGGATTGTACCTGGCCTGAATCTGGATTGAGCACTCATTTGGAAGGGTAGGGACTGGGGGTGATAAAAACACATGAGACATAGGCATTGACTAGAACGGTCATCTAGTTGGGGGTCAGATACGTAAAGAGAGAATTACTGTATAGTTTGTTAAGAACTATGATGGAAGCACTACAAACTAGCATGGGAACTCAGAAAAGGAAGGCAGGGAAGCCAACACAGGCCTGATACTACATGCTATTTGAATGGGATGGTGTTTGACCAGTAAAGTTTTACTGTGAAAAAACTAGGGAAGGATATTCTGGGCAGAGACAACAGCATATTAAAGGCACTGGTATTTTTTGTAAAGTGGAAAGGGGTGCTCTTGGAGGTTTACTGTGGCTTCTCAGGATCTCAGAGGCGCGTGTGGGGTGGGCTAGAATTGGGACTGAGTCTGGGTGGCCAGGGCCAGGTATTAGTCTCCCAGAGGTAGGACATAACACCGGGACTCTGTTCTATAAGCACTGGGGAGTCAAGGCTGGGGGGTGACTTTGAGCAGAGGAGCCACATAGTCACATAGTGTGGCTAGAATAGCCTGCTAGGTAAGATGAGAAGAGTGGAGTAGGGTGTGCCGTGAGAGGGAGAGGGGTTGATGAGGAACCTCTCATGCTTGTTCAGGGGACCAAGATGATGACGTTGGCCTGGTAGGAGGCTTGGATCCGATTTTGATTACAGAGCCTTTTAAAAATGACAGTTAAAACGTCTGATTAATCAATATTATTAAGACTTCTGGAATACGGTAAGATGGTTTACGCAGCTGTCTAATTTACTACACTTCTCCTTGAAGTACTCATATTTTCCTGTTTTCCCTTTGACTTAGCAGAGAACATTTTCCTCATTTATAAGGCCAAGGCAGTCCAGCAGCTGAGGATTCTGAATACAGTGATTTAGAAATTTTCTGCCCTCTGAGCTGAGGGGATAGGCCAGCATCAGCTGGGCAAACTGCTAATCTCTCCCGTTTGTCTGTTTCCTGCAGTGGGGGATTTGTCCCTCAGGCAGCAGAGGATTCCCTCTGTGGCTGCGCCTGCCATTTAGCATGTCAGGCAGTTGCCAGGAGAACCCTCTGGCTTTGTTCCTGGATGTGAGAGTGGACCAGTGGCCAAGTTTAAGGTCACGGCATTTCTTCCCTTACAGCAGCTGACGTCAATTAGGAGAATTCCCCATGCCTTTACTCTGGGGAGAGCTAAGTGCGGCTAAGAATCCAGTGTCTTTTGAGACCTAAAAGGTCACTGTTTATTCTCCTCATACTATCGTTTGTCACTATCAAAGCAACATGGCCTTCGTTTATATGGGGATAAAATATTACTTCTGAGGCATTTTGCCCACTTGTGAATTCAGTGGCCAAATCTTCGGGGCCTGCCCTGTAGCCAGCGGCCTATTTTGGTAACCGGCCCACTGCTGGCTGTCAGCACACTTTAGTCCCAGCCTGTGGAAGCAGCTCATCATTTTGATGTTCTTATTTCCCTTAATTTGGGCCCTTGACTAATAATAATAATAATAATAATTATCATTATTAATATTATTATTATAATGATAAAAAGTACTTGTGTGAGAGCCAAAGTCCTTTTCCTTAAACGGTTCACTCCGGTTTTGCAAGGTTGATCTTAGGAAACCCATCTTACAAATGAGGAAAGGGTGTCTCAGAGTTTGTCAGTGTTTCTCAAACTTGACCACGGATCAGAATCACCTGGAGGGCTTCATGAACCACAGGATGCCGAGTCCCACCTCCAGAGTTATTGACTTAATAGGTTTGGAGTTGAACTTGAGAATGTGAATAGCTAACAGTTTCCCAGGTGGTGATGCCCTTGTCTGGGACCACACTGTGGGAACCACTGGTAGAAAGTACTGGGTCTGAGGTTCACTGCTAATAAGCTGACAGCCTTGCTTGGAACACACACCCATCTGTGTAATTCATGCTTAGCTGTTACACCATATTACCTACACTGTTCTACCTCTGCATTAAGGCTTAAACTATCAGGCGTTTTAAGTTCATTTGACTAGAATTTGTTCTTGCTTATTACTGAAGAAAGCATACTAAGAATGCTGTAATAGTTCTCAAGAAATAGAAGGAAGAAATTATTTTGACTGATTATAATTTATTATCTATAATAATAAAAGGGTAATATGCTAATTAGACCGTTCTTCTGGACAAAGCCAGGGCTGCGAGGGAAGCCCGGATCCCAGGTGCCTGCTGGCAGCCCGGGAAAAGAAGGCCTCTAGTATTTTAAATAAAAATGAATTGTTATAATACAGGGAGGCAAGACAAAACAATAGTGCTTAATTAGCATATTGGGGCATAGAGTTTATATATCCATACAGTTTTCCCAGTGGAAAACCTTCATAGTATATTGTTTTACAAGTACTCTGAGAGTTGAGTATAGAAAGCTACAGCTGGGGCAATTTATAAAAGAAAAAAAGGAAGATTTGGATCAAAAGCATCTGTCAGTGAATTGTGTGGTAGTGAATACAGTATTATATCAAGAATAGCTGAGCCATAGTAATTCAGCACTTGTGTGAATGTACAAGTCAGTAATGATCTAACATCAATAATCATATAACACCACCCAAAGGAAACCCTTGACAGTCATAACAATTACATTATAATTGCAGGAACAGATACTTTGCTTTAAGACACAGTGTACCCTGTTCTCTTCAGTTTCCATGAAACAGTACTTTTCACAAATACTGTAGTGAAGTGTCTAAGCACCAGTGGTAAAGTAATGCCTGTAGTTGTTTTCATAGGAAGATAAAAATTCCCCCAATGATGATTCTTTATTTTTTTTTAATCCTTACCCAAGGATATGTTTTTCATTGATTCTAGAGAGAGAGGAAGGGAGAGAGAAAGAGAAACGTCATTGTGACTGAGAAACATTGACTGGTTGCCTTCCGTAGGCACCCAGAGCGGGAATTGAACCCGCAACCTGCAAGTACCCTGACTGGGAATCCAACCGAAGACCCTTTGTTGCTTGGACAGCACTGCAATCAACTGAGCCACAGCTGCCAGGGCAAAACTGTTAAAGTCTAAAAGTTAACCATTGCAGTCATAATAATCTAGTGATTTTGGAGAAAATTTAAATATATTGTAATCAATACTACTGTGGTATTAAGAGAAGTAATATTTCAAACAACACTGAAATGCTTCCAGATAAGGAAAGACATGTTTTTTAGGTACCTCAAAGGAAAAATGTGGATGCATTTTTCTTTATCTGCCCTCATTTAGTCCATGTTTCCAATCTTATCTCATCTCATATTTTACTTTCTCATTGAAGTATCCCTAATAATTTCAGACTCCATTGATTTTATTCTCTTGTAAGCCAGTAATGTTTATGATCTTTAATGGACATTCCCAAATACTGGTACTGATGATCTACGGCAAAGTTTTTCCTGGTCCAGAGTGAAATAACTTTTTTCATTTTAGTGAGATTGCTTTCTTTTTATATATGAAACTATGAAGACAGTAGATAATAGTTGTTGTTTGTTTTTATAGCTTTTTGGGGGACAAATTAATGAATTGTTTTTGTTTTAAGGCTAACATTTGTTCAGTTCTTGTTTTTTGCTAATCACTATGGTAAACTCTGTACTTTTTAACTTAGTTTTCACACACCCCTATGAAGGAAGTACTGTTATCAGCTCCATTTTACAAATGAGGAAACTGAAGCTCGGGAAATTATCTTATCTAAGGTTACCCAGCCAGAAAGTGCCAGGACTGGGTTTAAAGCCCAGGCAGTTCAACCATGTCCATGCCCATTCTACTTAGGGGTAGAAGTTAATTCATTAAATTTCATACAATGTGGCAATTAACAATATTGGACTATATGTATATATGTATATATGTATATGTATATATACGTATATATGTATATGTATATATACACACACATATATATACACACATATATATATTTGTTTCATGGTATTTTCCTATTAAATGTTAACATCTGAGGACATAGATTTATGGGTGTTTCTGTATTTCAGCATAATTTTAATGTAAATGCACTGTTGATTTGCTCATAGTAAATTATGATAGTATTGTAATCGAAATATCTAGGAACCTCTAAAACAGAATATGTATTTATATATGTTTGTGGATGTGTAATCATTTAAATGGCAGTTATCTTTTTATTTTGTTCTTTTCTCATAAATATAGCTATTTGTTGATTTCTTACTTAAGTGGAATATTTTGCACATTTGAGATACTGGATAAATAAAATCCATGAACTTATCAGAACAGTTTCTCATAGAAGAATCTGTCATTTAATTGGTGGCTCAGTAAGGGAAAAAATTATACTCAATTTTCAGGCAGCTGCTTTGTCACTATTTAAAATGACTATCTTGGCATATAAAATATATTCTTTTAAATATTAATTAAATGACTTTATGCACACATTCTTGCTATTGTTAAAATGATTTATATACATATACAATGTCCTCAGAGAAGGCCATTCAGCATTCAGTCCTGGCTCTGATTTTGTCTTGGTGTCAAATAGATTCTCTCCCTCTTTTGATTTTGTCCAGCTCCCCACCAGTATCATCCAGTGACCACGGCCTCATGAAGCAACCGAGAGTCCATGGAATGGACTTAGGTCCATCTATTGAGGGGTGGGGGGGAGAAAAACAATGCTCATAAGAGCCCAATTTTCCTAAGATTAAACTCTAAGTGATATATGTAAGACATTGTATATGTATAGAAATCATGATCCATGAATAAACTTCAAAATGGTTACAAATCTCCTTTCAGTGCAAGGGACAATGGTCCAATCAACTGAGCCACTGCAGCTGGGCTCTCATATGATTACTGTTTGACTCTATCTTGGTGTATAATGTGTTTTGTGATTAACTTCTGATCATATTACACATTGTGGTCCACTTATCAGCGAGATTTAGACATAGCATTGTTTCATTCTATTCCTTAATATATTTAAGGTTTGGACGCCAAGGCTTTTGAACTGAAACTTCATGAGAGTCATCCTATATAATAAAGAGTTAATATGCTAATTAGACTGAACAGCAGAATGACCATCCAGACGACATTCCGGACGACCATCCAGATAACTATCCAGATGAGGCCGGGGCTGCGAGGGCTGGCCAAGGCTGTGAGGGGCTGCAAGGGCCGGCCAAGGCTGCAAGGGCTGGCAGAGGCAGCTGGGGCTACAAGGGCTGAACCCCATGCATGAATTTTGTGCATCAAGCCTCTAGTCTATATAATAAAAGCCCCACAACCTTTACGGTGGAACAACCAGAACGACTGGTCGCTATGATGCACACTGACCACCAGGGGGCAGATGTTCAATACAGCAGCTGCCCCATGGTGGTAAGTGCGCTCTCACGGGAGGAGTGCCACTCAGCCAGAAGCTAGGTTCATGGTTTGCGAGTGCAGCGGTGGTGGCAGGAGCCTCTCCCACCTCCGCAGCAGTGCTAAGGATGTCCGACTGACGGCTTAGGTCCACTCGCTATAGGAGCAGACATCCCCAAAGGCTCCCAGACTGTGAGAGGGTGCAGGCCGGGCTGAGGAACCCCACCTCCAGTGCACGAAATTCGTGCACCAGGCCTCTAGTATATGTAGATGAAAGGAAACTTGACCTGCTTTATTCTTTCTGGAAGTTTTTCTTCTTAATGTTTTTTTCTTAATGTTATATCTGCTCTGAACTGTCCTTCATCATGTTTATAATAAATAAAGGCCTGTGAAAGAGTTAGATTCAATGGGAAGGGAAATTGCACATAAAAATGAAAACTTAAACTTATTGACCGAACTTTCTTTTTCTCTTATAGTTCCATTTTTTAAAAAAAATATACTTTATTGATTTTTTACAGAGAGGAGAGGAGAGGGATAGAGAGTTAGAAACATCGATGAACATTGATCAGCTGCCTCCACTCCCCACTGGGGATGTGCCCGCAACCAAGGTACATGCCCTTGACTGAAATCGAACCCGGGACCCCTCAGTCCACAGGCCAACGCTCTTATCCACTGAGCCAAGCCGGTTAGGGCTAGTTCCATTTTATATATATTTTTTATTTTTAATATATATAATTTTATTACAAAATTTAAAAAAATGCAACAGTCTAGATAACTCAATTTACTATTAATACCAATTCCTATGAGTTTGCTGTGCTACCATACACAAGTCAAGAGAGTAAAGAAACCATTGAATATTATGAAACCTTTATCATCAGAAGCCTTAAAATCTAACTATATGTAGTAACCCCTCAAAAAGCTACAACCTTCATTTTTTATAAAAGTCTTTTCTCTACAGTGAATCTTATCAGCTATATAAAAATCTGTATAACTTTTTTTATACTGAAGAATTCACGTTCTTATAGCTCCATTTTAAATGATATTTAAAAATCAATATCAAAATCACCACTTTATTTATAGTGCCTTTCTTTATAGTTTCTTTTCTCTTTTGTTGTTATATTTAAAACAAAGTAACTGTTGGGTTCTTTGTATATTATGATTAGTGCGAGAGATTTTAGTATTAAAAATCTACTTGGAATTCACGGTTTGATTCCATTTTGGAAATGCAGTTATTAACTCCTGATCTCTGGATGTGCTGTCTGATTTAAGATGCCATCTGGTGGCATGCATTTGATACATCCAGTTGTACTTCACACTGCCATCAGGCTGACATCCTTTATTGCTTAGGAAGGAGAATATTTTTGAAATGACCTGCAAAGACATTTGTTTCCATTTCAAACACAGGACCTTTTGTACCTTACTTTCCGTTTTCTCAAATATGCATGTTTGCTTTGGTCTTTGTTAGCATAATCTGATTCTTTCTTTATAAAGGCATTACGTTTAAAAATCAGGCTCCAATTTTGAGAACTCATTTTAGTTCACAGAAACTTGTAGATATTCAGCATCTTCTTTAACATTCTAATTTCACATATTTTTCACTTAATTTTTAAGTGGTAACATTTGTCTATTTGGATGCCATGTGATGAGTAGGAGATTATTAGGTAATCATAAACATGAAATAGAAATTATTCTTTTGAAATTCTTTTTCTCATGTTTTAAACATTAAAGATCAGTTCCTTCAAAGGTAGACTTTCACGTAATCTTAACTATTGCTTTCTTTGCCTTCTTCAAGAGATAAACTGGTAATACTTATTAAATATATATATCAAAGCTAAGTTAAAATTAAAAAGTATATTGTCTGCATTATTGATATAAAATATCCATTCTACTTGAGAATCGGAATTGAGGATATGTTAAAAATACATGAGAAAGTGTGATTTAATTCCTGCTATGCAGGTCACCTGAGGTATATCTCTTAATGACAGTTTGACAGTAACTTTATTTTAACCCTTTGAGGTACATATGATATCAGGGTTAAAATCATGGCTCTCTCCATTAGACTGCAGGATCTGCAATTTCCTAGCTGTTTACCACTGGGCAAGTTCTGTCACATTTGTAAACCTCAGCTTCCTCATCTTTGAAGAGGTGGGTGTTAGTCTCCTGTCTGTTGCTCAGATTAAGTGAAATGCTGCAACCACAGCATTTAAAGTAAGTGCTCAATAAATTAGTAGCTGCTTTACTATCATTGCTCTAATCCAGCGGTTCTCAACCTGTGGGTCGCCAACAATGAAAATACATCCTGCATATCAGATATTTACATGACGATTCATAACAGTAGCAAAATTACAGTTATGAAGTAGCAACAAAAACAATTTTATGGTTGGGGGTCACCACAACATGAGGAGCTGTATTAAAGGGTCGCGGCATTAGGAAGGGTGAGAACCACTGCTTTTGTCATTGTGCTATGTAGCTAATATTCCAACTGTTAGTTGTATTCTATTTTTTGGCAGTTAGGACCGTAGAGGGCTTCTAACTCTGTGAATTCGGATAACACAGTGGACGTTGTATTTCCCCTCTTGTGGATGTAAGTAAATGCCCAGAGGGAGCAGACGGGTTCTCTTCCGAAAGCTCTCTGCTAATGCTTTCTAAATTTCGAATAAATTTCTGTTTTCATTAAAGAAAAATAAATTTGGGTTTTTGGGGGGACATTTTTCAAACCGTTGGTACACCCCGTAGAGAAGAATAAAAAAACAGCAACTGTGAAACATGAACTATTAAGATATCTTTTAAAATTAAAAGTAAATAGCCAAATTGGGAGGGTCCATGTCAAGTAATAATTCTTCACGTTTGATGGCTGAGAACCATTCTGACGTAAATACCATTTTCATTTCAAATTTGGCCGATTGACTTTTTAAGTAACAGTTCATGGAAACTACCAA
This sequence comes from Myotis davidii, assembly GCF_000327345.1. NCBI lineage: Eukaryota > Metazoa > Chordata > Mammalia > Chiroptera > Vespertilionidae > Myotis > Myotis davidii. The sequence goes on from NW_006297224.1 coordinate 2,391,095, forward strand.
CTAAATGTACATTATCTAAATTTTGCCTTTCCCAGGTAATGTTGCAACAGTAGAATGCTCTCTGACATTTAAATTACCAAAATGTGATAGGGATTTCCAGTGATTTTTTTTTTCCCCTCCACTGGCCATCTTAGGGCCAAAATGACTGATAAATGGATTTTATTTTATGCATAGGGCAAATAGCATGCATTGACACTTTAAGGTGATTAAAATATTTTTAATGTTTTCATTTATTGGGCATTTACCCTGATACAGGTACTGTGCTCAGCACATACGTACAATAGTGTCCAGGTTTTCTCCATTAAATTGCAAATTCTAAGATGGTTTAGAAAGTCCTACATGTTCCATTCCCTATACATCTTTTCAGGCTTATTCAATACCTGTGTTCCCATTATCTCTTTATTTTCTGTGACTAGTCTACATTGGCATTTTTATAGTTCCTTTAATATGTCACTTTCCCTTCAATAAGAGGTTTGTGCCCTCAACCCTATACTAGTACACACACCAAATAATCTCGAATAGTCAGATTTCAGCTTAAGTGTCCTAGTTTTTCGGGGAAATCTTCCCTGACTATGCCAGTATAGTTCCATGTACCCTTTCTTCAGAATATTTACCATAATAGTAATGTTGTTATCTGTGCGATCATGTGTTAAGGTCTCTCCTCATCACCAGGTTACCCAGTTCATGAGGCAACACTTTTTCTGCTTCTCCCCACCACTCAGCCTCACCATGCAGCACTGTGATTGCCTTCGGGTGGATAATCAGTAATGGCTGTCAAATGAAGTGATGCACACATGCATTGTCTCAGTCTTCTAAATTTATTAATATTCCTTATGACCACATGTCCTGTGAAAAGAGAGCCGGAGCCAGGCACCAGTTAAAAAAGATGAAAACAGATTTTATTCCTAAACTTTGGCAATATGGGGAAGAGATTTCACTAGAGAACTGAGTTCATTTTGGAATACATCAAGGACAAGTGGGAATTTATAGCCAAAGAGCAGGTGAGGGGTCAGTCGATGGAAAATTACCCAGAGGCGACATCAGGGTGGGGGGATTCTTGCGGGGTAGGCCAGGTGATCAGATATGAAGAAGGGGAGGATTCTTGCTACAACTGACTGGACAGGCTGAAGACAGGGAACAAAGGATGAGGCCTAGACGAGAAGAGGGCTCAGGGGAGCCTGTTAAAGATCAGTCAAGGAGAAAGTCTGTCAGTCCTCCTCTTGTCAAGGAGGGAAGCAGCATTCCTTTTCTCTCTAAACAACTTCATCAGGTTCACTCATTATTCAGTCACCATTTCTTCATCAGTGACCAGCTAAACCATCAGTTGGGACTTGGTGACATTTGCCCCTTGCTGTACTGTGCATCCCAGAAGCATTTGGTGAGATACCTGTGAAAATCAACAGAAAGACAGAGATTGGAGGTTGAATCCATCCATGTATGTGCCCAACTTCACAGGCCGTCAGGGATCCATCAGAAGAAGTCCCAGAACCTGTCATCTGTCTTTGGTGGTGGTAGGACTGTGGCAGTAATGCAAGTGATTTCTCTGTTCACCTTTCAAGCCTTGCCGGTTAGTTAGATCACTGGGACGAAGCAGCCATCGCTTCCCACCATGGTTAGGTGATGCGACTGTGGGGGACAGTGCACCCGGTTTCTCACAATTGGCAAGTCACAGGCTCAAGGCCAGTGGTGATGTTGTCCAGGGATAAGCGGAATTGCTTCAGCGGCGACTCTGACATGACTGTTGTGGAGTCACAGCTCTTGGTCCCGGTGGCAGATTCTTTGGGATGGTATCTGAAAGATGACTAACCCTTCCTCAAAAAGTAGTGGGGGTGTGGTTGGGACTTAGGCCCTCTTCTGTAGCTGTTTTCTTTCTAAGTCCCCTCCCAAGGACCTGAGATCATCCACAAGGGAACCTGTGAGGTCCTGGACATCATTCCAGCTTCTACAGTGCGAGTGAGCTGAACCAGAGGGAATGGGTGATGGTTAGAATGGGAGAAAATTGTGGGGGAGCCCATGATGAAAAGAGTAATGAAGTAAGATTAGGGAGTTAGCCAGATCTATCCATTAGGTTTGGGTTTCACAGACAAAATAAGAATCAGGTGGTTTCTGTGTAATTGGGTTGAGTCTGCAGCACTAGGTAATGAGAGCTAATGTGGATATTTCCATTGATGGGAGGGATGCCTGGGGGATGCTAGTGGCTTGGGCTTTATGGTGAATGTTGTGATGGTTAGGTCAGTGTCAAGACAAATACTCATTTAGTAAAGGGGCTGGTGGTAGCATTACAATGGGAACAGACATGACCCTTGTGAGTATAGCCTGGGGTTAGGTTCAAGGGGTTGACTCAAGATGGGTAATTTTCCAGTTTAGAATGATGGCGGGAAAGAGAGGAAGAGTGATAGCAAAATAAAACACTATGACTGATGAGAGGAATCTGGGAAATGTCGCATGTGCCCACAGGGAAGGGAACACAGTACCAGCAGTCTGTCCAGCAGAAGTCAATAGGAGACAGTGTGACTGTATTTGTCAGATGGAATCAATTAGTTAAAGGGTCAGTAGTGATCATGATGTTAAATAAATTTTTAAAATTTGAAGGCAAGGTTTTGCCTTTGTGAGCAGATTTTGACTTTCTGTTTAAGTAAGGCCTGCTGCTCATGCTATTAAGGATTCAACACACTCTTGGCAAAGAATGAAATGTGAACATTTCTGTAGAAAGTAAAACCCAAATGGAGCATGAATGTGTTTGATTTTGTGTTCTAGATTTTTCACATAACATCTGCATTCTGTATGTATCAGGAATGTTGTCAGGATAATGGTCTGTCTCCTAGTAAAAGGGCTTCTGGCTCTAGAATCAGACAGAAGTTTTAATCCTGGTGCTGACAAGTGGCCTAACACATCCCTCTCCATTTGTTCACCTGTACAAATGGTTGAAGTAATTTCTACCTTACACTGCTGCAAGACTAGAGGTGATGTTTGAAAAGTTCCTCACATGATACCTGGCATGTAGTAGGAACTCAGGGAAAAAGAATTATCATTTATTACCTTTGACATTGATGCATATACACTCATACCCCTGCACCTTCTGTACATGGACGGGCAACAGTGTTTCTATTTTGTTAGTGGCCTATACTGAATAATGATAATCATGTTTGGAGAGATTATGTTATTTTTTCTGCTAAATTTAAAAATAATTTTTGCTAAGAAACATCAAATATTTGCTGATTTATTCAGTGTTTCCTTCATATTTGCCCTTTTGGTGAAAATCAGAAATCACTAAGATAATTTATGATTGAAAATTCAAGAATTCATCCAGAGAATTCATATAAACTCTTTTTTTTTTTTTTTTTGGCCTTGTTTTGTGCGCTTTCTTATCATTCCACTTTTCATCTGACGCACAATGAGTTACCTTGACATTTGTTTTGGTTCCAAGTAAATGTGTCATTGTTTTGTTTGGGATCTCCTTGTCATTACTATAGGAAAAGAATACCCTTTTTCGAGCCCAACAGGAAAAGGAAGATGAAGATAATGATATTGGTGAGAACTATTGTCTAAAAGCAGAGAGAATGCATGTAGGACTGGGATTCAGGAACCCAGAGAGGTGGTGCCCATTCTGACAACAGTTTCTTCCTGTAATTCATGGAGATTATTTTAGATGATCTCAAAGCCCTTTGCAGTTTTGATTCTGTGAATGTATTTCTTACTCGGAGTGCATGTTACATGACTTCAAAGTGAATATCTTGATTAGATACTTTATTAACCTTAATCATGATTTCCTCCTGCCACCCTTTAAAAACATCTGTGTCAAAATAACAGATAACCCCAACTTTTGTTATTATGTGTGATTTCCCTTCCCACCATTTGATGGTTTCCTGAACTTTTAGAGCCATTAGTTTTATGTTTGTGAGTTTTTCAATACCCTGAATGACTTCTGACATTAACAATATAATATGTATTGTTATAGCTAAAGCTCCCTCCACCCCCATTCCCCACAGGTTTCTTTTCCTTTAAAATATACAAGATCTGTTTTACCCAAACATTTTTTTTCCTTCCTTAAGTATATGCTTCAAGTATTGTGTCAATAGAAAAAAGCATGGTGAAAAGGAAATGGATTTGTGAAATTTAAGTAAAATATTCTGATGTATCATCTATACTAATGAAAGGGTAATATGCTAATTAGACTAGGAGACCTTCCAGGAGACCTTCTGGACATTGTTCCAGACAAAGCCATGGTGGCGGGGACAAGGCAGAGGGGATTAAGGGCGATCAGGCTGGCAGGGGAGGGCAGTTGGGGGAGGTCAGTCCGGTGCGGGGAGCAGTTGGAGGTGAGCAGACCGGCAGGGGGCGCAAGTTAGGGGCGATCAGGCCAGCAGGGGAGGGCAATTAGGGGGCGATCAGCCCAGCAGGCAGGAGCTTAGGAGCGATCAGGCAGGCAGGCAGAGGCAGTTAGGGGCGATCAGGCAGGCAGGCGAGCGGTTAGGAGCCAGCAGTCCCGGATTGCGAGAGGGATGTCCGACTGCCGGTTTAGTCCCGATCCCACAGGACATCCCCCAAGGGGTCCCAGATTGGAGAGGGTGCAGGCTGGGCTGAGGGACATCCCTGTGCATGAATTTTACACACCAGGCCACTAGTTGTCACATAATAAGAAATATATTTTTGGTTCCAACCCCTGGTGCCTGCTGGAGTTCCAACCCTTGTAACTTGCTGAGAGACAGTGGGGATAGGAGTGTCTTACACATATTTCTATATTCCTTGGCATTTCCTTGCTAATGGGAGCATCTTTTGTTTTAATGAGGTGACTCTTGGAGGGCTCCTGGGTAGCTTGAGGGTTGGGGCTGATCACCAGAAAGACCAACTCTCGTCTCCATCCTCCAAAGGATAGTGGGACTGGAGATTGAGTTAGTAATCTATTATGCCTGTGTGTGTAGCCCCCATGAAACTTCTTAAATTAGGGGTTTAGAGAGCTTCTGGATTACTAGACACATCCACATGCCTGGAGGATGAGACACCCCATCTCCATTGGTACAGAAGCTACTGAGTGGGGGGTCCTTCCTGACCTCGCCTGTATTCATCATTTGGTTCTTCATCTGTATCTTCTGTAATATCCAGTAAACTAGTAAATAGATGTCAATGTTTCTCTTTGCTGTGTGAGCCTCTCCAGCAAATTATGGAAACTGGAGCAGAGAAGGGCTGTTGTGGGAACCCCAACTATGTACTCACGTCAGACAAAAGTGTGTATGCATGTCCTGGGAGCTCATGCAATACAGCTGGCACCTGATGTACTCCACTAGCATCAGAATTGAATTAAATGTCAGGACACCCAGTTGATATTGGGAGGGTAGGGAAATTGGTTAGTGTGTGTAGAGAGGAAATCCCATACATGTGGTCTCAGAAGTGTCCTGAGTAGAGAAATACTTTTTTTAAATTACATAGCAACTGATATTTTATTGGATGTTGGCCTCTCTTACTATATGTGTGTTTTGTTTTTGTTTTGTTTGTAAGGCGATTTTTACAGTAGTTGTATATAAGTTCGCGACATAATTTATAATTTAATGACACTTTCATTATTCCTCTAAGGCAGCGGTTCTCAACCTGTGGGTCGCGACCCCTTTGGCGGTCAAACGACCCTTTCACAGGGGTCACCTAAGACCATCCTGCATATCAGATATTTACATTATGATTCATAACAGTAGCAACATTACAGTTATGAAGTAGCAACAAAAATAATTTTATGGTTGGGTCACAACATGAGGAACTGTATTTAAAGGGCCAGAAGATTGAGAACCACTAAGGATTAGTGATTTGCTCATATATCTGCTAATTGACCATATCAATCTCTATTATTAACTGTTGACTTTTAAAGAGTTTTTAATTTTTTCCCTGTGATTATTTTCCTACTCTGAATAGTCATCCAGTTTTATTTTTGGAAAAACTTAGAGACTGCTCCAGCTACCAGCCTCACAGATCAGAACACTGGGGGTCAGGGGCTTGGCGGGGTCTGGCAGTCACTCAGAGCCAGTTAATGCTGAGTTAGTTCCAGGACTCTGGTCTCCTCCACGATGCCCCCCGGCCCTTCTCTGTTCTATCAACTATTTCTTTTCCAACAACCATGGAGAACATTGATGATTTTTTACATCTGCATGATGTCAAAGTTACGTTTATAATTTAATTTCTATTACCTTTATTAGAATATAATGTATATACATTTAGCACATGTTAACAGTTATCCTTTAGTAATAGGTTTAGTGATACTCTCGCCTCACCTATAGATCACATGTTAACTTACTTTCCCCCACTAACCTTTAAATAGAGTAAGCCCTTCTATCCTCCTTATTTTGCCCTTGACCTGGAGCTTTCTTCTTATATCATATTTGGCAGCGGGGCAGAGGTAATGACCTAGGAGGCGTGATGTTTGTCCATCCCATGACTAACCCTATTTAACTGCTGGGAAAGCTTCCCTCATCTTCCCCCATAATTATCTTTAAATGTCTTGAGACTTGAGAGAGTAGGGTTTTATGGAACCACAGAATGCTAAGGGGAGTCTACCACAGATCTCCATTCTCTATTTCCTGTGGAAAGTGAAATAAAATAGAATGTTTTTCCTTTCCCAGACTTACTCCTCGGTGTGGTAGAATCAACCTTATTCATTATATTTGTGCTTAAGGAGCAAACACAGTCTGCCCCACTCCTTGCTGAGTCTTCCTGGCCACCCCTCTTAATTTAAAAATAGAAGGTGTTTCACACACCAGAGACCATTACTTGCAAATGTCTTCTTTCCATCTAGCATTTAGAGCAGATTCAGTTATGCATGTCTTATAATATTGGGTACGGCTACAGAATTACAAAAAAATCAATGTGTGTGTATATCATGGACAGCTTGAACCCCCTTTGGTCTCCTTAGACACTGTCTTCTTTAGCAAACACTCAACTAGAATCATAACACAATGTGTTAAGTCTAGAAGAAACATTCAGGATGAAAACTCAAGTAGTCTAGTGAAGGGAATGGTAAACTTATCAGTAATCAGCTGGGATAACCTTGGAGCAAGTGACTTCAGTGAAGACCATGCCTTGGTTTCCCCATTGATACAATGAGCCAGACAGCAAGGTGCAGGAATTACCGGTCATGCTTTCTTTTGGTTTCATTCACTTGAATTGGTCGCTACTGTTTCCCAGGAGTCTGCCACATTCAGCTCTAAGTTCCAATTTAAGCAATCACCTTGAGCATGTCCTTTCATTTCTCAGAAGTGAGATTTTTTTCTTCTGTAGGCCCCTGCTGATTGCTACAGCTTCAAAAACAAGGAGTATCAATCTAGCTGCTTCTAGGAATTCTTTCTTTTCTTTAGTCAGATTTTACTTGCTGCTTCCAGGGCATTCCTTTTCTTCCATCATTATAGATTTCTCAGCTCTTTTTCGTGTCTCTCAGTATTTTCCAGAACTATAAGTCTTACCCAATCCTCTGGCTCTCCCCTGTACCCCCATTTCACAAAGCACACCCTTTCACAGCTACAGAGCCTCGTCCAGATCCCAGCTCTGTCCCCTCCCAGCTCTGTGACTTCAGATCACTTACACTCTCTGTGCTTCAGTGTCTATCTCACTGAATGGCTGTGGGGATTGAGTGAATCAGTATCTACAGTTCTTAAAGCACTCTCTGGCCCATAGTAGCTGCTGTGATTGCCAGCTGTGGGGGTATTGCTGCCGGCTTGTTCCCTTTCCCAGCCGAGGGTTTCATCTTCCCCAGACTCTGACTTTGTGTTCTGTGATGTTACTTTAGATCATGAAGTGCACATAAACTGGTGCCCATAGGCAACCCTTAAACACTTCAAACTATGTAAAATCTCACATTTAGGTTTGACTACCTAAAAGCCAGCCTCATCATTTTAATGGCTTTCACACCATGTTGGGGGGACATGTTCTTAATTCAAGAAAATATTTTAGAAAATATTTAAGCCAGGTTATAAGAATACATAAATACAAAGGATTTATTAATTTTTTAAGAAAAAAATAAAACACACACTTAATGACTTTACTCTTGGGTGACTTATTCTTCAACCTCAGTTAATTTTTTGATATCTTATTGGAAAACGTTAATCCATCCAATAATTTGTTTTTTCACTTCCCTGAAAATAAATCTTTTAGGTTCATATTTTAAAAGAAATAATATTGAATAAGTAGCACTGAAGAAGCCAATCTTATTCCTGAAAACATAAGTATTTAGCTCTGGCCTGGTAGCCGAGTTGGATCGTCATTCCTCACACCAAAAGGTGGCATGTTTGATTCCTGATCAGGGCACATACCTAAGTTGTGGGTTTGATCCTCAGTCCAGGCACATAGTGAGATAACTGATTGGTGTTTCTCTCTCACATTGATGTTTCTTTCTCGAAAAAAAAGAAAAAAATCACTAAACATATCCTCAGGTGATTATTAAAAAACAAAATGTAAGTATTTAGTAGAGCCATAGAATATTAAAAGAGTTTAAAAACTTAGAAATCCTCAAATTCAATGATTTCAAATTATTTGTCAACAACACATTTTTTTAATTTTTTTAAATTCTTACTCAAGGATATTTTTTCCATTGATTTTTTTTTAAAGTGGAAGGGAGGGGAGGAAAGGGGGAAAGAGAGAGAGATAGAGATAACTAGATAGATAGATGATAGATAGATAGGTAAACATTGATGTGAGAGAAACACATGATTGGTTGCCCCCTAGATGCAAGATTGAACCTGCAACCCAGGTACCTGCTCAGAAGAGAGAATGTCCATGTGAGAGCGACTCATGGATGACTGCCTCCTGCAGGAGTCCGACCTTGGGATGGGAAATCTAACCTGCTACCCAGGTACATGCCCTTGACTGGGAATCCAACCCAAGACCCTTCGGTAATCAGGCCGATGAGATGCCCTAACCGTTGAGAACACTGGCCAGCGCAACATATATTTTAAAATTTTAATTTAAAAAATATTCTGAAAATCTTCAAAGGCAAAACAAAGGCCTATTAACAGAATGATGATGCCTCCTTTTCCCAAAACCAGACAAAAGTCGTTCAGAAACAGAATTGGGACATGTCAGCCCAGCCAAATCTCTCCTTTTACTTCTGAAGAAACAGGCTCAGAGAGGGTCCTTTCATTACAGGGACATTCAGCTAGTTAATAGCTGAGCTGGGGGGAGAAATCAGCTTTCTTTAATTCCTACATAAGCATAATTTCCACACTTATTCTATTTTTGCCCTATGAAGTTATTGTTACAGTGATCTATATTTGGAAGAGCATGCGTTTAACACCTGGGATTTTGTGATTAGATTGATCTAGGTTCAAATTCTGGATTTGCCGCTTTTGTCCTGTAAACATCTCTGCACCTTACCTAACTGAATAAGATGACCTCAACTGTGAGATAGGAATGATGCTAATGGCATGTGGTCAATCAGTTTTTGCAATGCTATCACATCAATAAATGTTATCAATGATTAGCATTGATCTGGTTATTAATATTATTAAGCTAATGACTAAATCAGGAATTACTTTTATTAAAGTTAAAATGAAGATTAAGTAAATTAAGTTAAATTGTATGGAAAAACCTCTTCACCAAACTGTTGTAAACTGTTGTTTAAAACGTAGGCTCTCAGAGAAAGCAGTCCGTCTACAAGTATGACTCCTATAGTAGAAAATGCACATCTGCATTCTACAAACTGTCATTCATTTATTCATTCTTTCTTTCGTAAACACCCTGCCTACCATACATCCAGGTTACTCATAGCAATGTCGCTGGGTCTCAGAGACTTTTTACCTACCCCCCCCCCCAAACAAACAAACAGAAACAGTGTTCCCTTAACCCCTAAAAGCTGATGCTGGTGCCCAGAATCCATCTTCAGCATCTCAGCTGTTGCATTGGCTGATGTCTCTGATCCTACACTAGGAGGCAATGGTGTGGTAGAGAGGAGTCTGAAGAAGGATGAGAGCATGTGGAGCTCAGTGTATGCGTGCATGGATTCTCACAAATCTGGGAATGCTGGATTTGAATGTTCAGGTAACTATGCCTCAGTGCAAAGAAATCTAATGGGTAGCTACGTAATGAATTGAGTTTATTAGTCTGAATGCTAATAATAAAGCAGTGCTGTAATTTTTAAACCTTTTTTATAGGATCATTATAAAGTGTATTAAAGTGATGCCATGGTTTTTAGAAAGAAGGAGAGACTTATGTTTAATATGTCTTGTGGGAATGAGAAAGCAAATGAACTCCTGGTGTAAGTTAGAGTGTGTCCTGATTTAAAGATTCAGTCTGCCCCCCTTCGCATTAGTGAACTAGGAGATTTCATGGAAATAGGTCTAAACCTCCTAAGACTCGCTGGAGAAGGGGCCACATGGCTTAGAAGGAATCTGAAATGGGGTGAGGGGACAGAGAGTCCTTTGCAGTATTTTACAGGGAACGGGAAGTGAGGATACCATTTAAGGACATTTATGCTCAAAGGAGCTGTGACTAACAGTGTGTCTTAGTCACAATGCCAAGCACTTTTATACATGTTTTCATATTTAAGGCCTTTAGCAGCACTGCAACTCAGTAACAAATCTAGTGCCAACTACATGCCAGGCACTATTTATTCTAAGTGTTTGGGTATATAAGTGTATAAAAGGCAATATTGGTTATCTACCTCTCTTTATATTTTTAATCTTTATTGTTGAAAGTATTGCCGATGTGCCATTTCTCCCCCTATCTTTTTATGAACGAGACAATCAAAGTGCAGAGCTTCAAAGATGTTAAGCAGCTTGCCTAAAGCCACACCTGGAAGTGTCAGAAATGGGATTTTAACACAAGTCTCTGAATCCACAGTCCAAGTTTGGGGAATAGAGCATGAATTCCTGGGCACACTACTGTGGAGTATTTTCCTACAACATACAGTTGATGGTACCTCTGCTGCCTGTCTCCTGGGCTTGTGAGAATCCATTGGCCCTTTGATTTAAGGTGTTGTAGTTTCTCTCTTCCTGTCTCCCATTGCTCTCTACTGGTACTTTGGTAGAGCATTAACACTCTGAGTTAAGTCTATAAATGAGAGACGTGCTTATTTTCACATGATCCTTACATTCTAGCAGGGAGAGGTATTACACAGTTGTTTAGATTTGTGGTAAAGTATTACAGAGGAAAAATAGAGACGCATCTGTCTCTCTCAAAGCTATAGCTCTTTACCAAATGAATTAGTAAGTTAATGAATGGTTGGAATAAATTCCTCTACAAAGTGGTACTGAGCACAGGACCTAAGTGTCTTCCTGCCAGGGTTCAGAACCCACAGCTGCTGCTTACTGAGCTTTGGGACCTTGCCCTAGTTACTCAGCCCCCCATGTTCCAGTTTCCTGCAGAATGGAAGAACAATGGTTGTTGTAAGGGCTGAATGAGGAATATCAGGAAATAGTATAGAAGAGTACAAGACATACAGTAAATGAGGAAGAAGATTTAGCTTCTATTATTATTATTATTATTATTATTATTACTATTGCTACTATTATGTGGTAGAGCATTACAAGAAATTCTGTTTTACCAATTGTATTCACCTATTGTATTAACCTTCTAAAAATTTGTTAAAAGGATTGTCTTTTTAAAAATATATTTTTATTGATTTCACAGAGGAAGAGAGAAGGAGAGAGATAGAAACACAAATAATGAGAATCATTGATCGGTTGCCTCCTGCACGCCCCCCACTGGGGATCGAGCCTGCAACCCTGGTATGTGCCCTTGAGTGGAATCGGAACCAGGGCCCTTCAGTCTGCAGGCCGACACTCTAATGCATTGAGCCAAACCAGCTAGGGCTAGAAGGATTGTTCTTAAACTGAAGTGTGCGTCAGAACCAAATGTAGGGCTTAAAAGAATACATGTATCCAGGCCCCTCTGCAGAAGATCTTAGTCTGTAAGTCTGGATTGAACTTTAAATTACAAAAGCTTCCCCACATGACCCTGACTCACACCCCAAGGTAAAAGCAGATGGCTTTAAAGTGACACAGAAAGATTACACTCAGGGCAGAACGGGATTGTCAGCCACTGACAATCACCCGGGGGCTCTTCTTCCTGTGTCCCTGCCCTTGAGTATTGAGAGCTACTTGGGAAAATGTGATCAGTAAGCAAAATAGGTGCATATTTAAGAGCACCTATAAACTTTAGTTAGTTCTTTTTTCGAAGTGGGATTTAATTTTTCAATATTTTAAAAAATACCCAGATGGTTCAATAATTGCCCAGTAAAGTTTGGCTACCTAGAACGTGAGCTCCTTGTAGACAGGGATTTTTTTTATTTTTTATTAAATCTTTATTGTTGAAAGTATTACATATGTTTCTCTTTTCCCCTCATTGACCCCTTCTACCCCACCCCAGGCCTTCACCACCCTATCGTCTATGTCCATGGGTTATGCATACAAGTTCTTGGTTGATCTCTTCCCATCCACCCACTCTTCCCTGCCTTCCCTCTGAGGTTCCGCAGTCTGTTCTATGCTTCTGTGTCTCTGGATCTATTTTGCTCATCAGTTTATTTTTATTTTTTTTAGATTCTACTTGTGAGTGAGATCATGTGAGGACAGGGATTTTTGTCATGTCATTGATGTATTGGAATATAGTAGAAGCTCAATTAGTAAGAGTTGAAATGAATTGAGTTAGTTTTGAAAGCCTTAAGGCAGTGGTTCTCAACCTTCCTAATGCCGCGACCCTTTACTACAGCTCCTCATGTTGTGGTGACCCCCAACCATAAAATTATTTTCGTTGCTACTTCATAACTGTAATTTTGCTACTGTTATGAATCGTAATGTAAATATCTGATATGCAGGATGTATTTTCATTGTTACAAATTGAACATAATTAAAACATAGTGATTAATCACAAAAACAATATGTAATTATATATGTGTTTTCCGATGGTCTTAGGTGACCCCTGTGAAGGGGTCGCAACCCACAGGTTGAGAACTGCTGCCTTAAGGTATTTTGGGAGGGATAAGAAAGATGAAGTATAGTCTGTGTGGTGATTTTCTAGAGAAGATAGATGAAACATATACTGATTATTCTATCATTTTTCTGAGTAAAATCCTGGTGCAGGTATTTCAAAGAAGGATACGGAGACATAAAGAACAGATGGTAGGTGTGAGTTTGTTTTGAGCGCAGTGGACATTTTGGCAAATTTAAAATTCTCATTTTTTCCCCCGACCACCTTTCACTTCACCCTCTAGTGCTCTCTCCTGGGTGTTAGCTCATCTCCAAGGAGTTAAATTCTATTTAATTATTTTAACTAACATATAAAATGTTTATTGCTTTTGTTTTTTAAATTCTGGCCTATGTCCTGTGTTTATTATGTGGTTAACTGTGGCTTGCAAATTATCTGGAGGAATTATAGCCTTGAGGGTCAGGGAGATTAAAGCCAACATCCCAGGTGCTTTGCTGTGTGTTCTGGCTTTTGATCTCAATGGGTGACTTTCAATAAGAAGCAGAAGGTATTTTTTGTTCTTTTCTATGTAGTTTTATGTAATTATGAGGAAAATAATGTCTTGAGGCTTTAAATAACTGAGATTCTGTGTGATTTGTTTCAAGGTCATTATTCGTTGGCAATTTCAGTTGGCAGTCCAGAAATCTTACAGTTTCGTCTGTGGATGATTTAAAGTCACTCTGTTATCCTGTGTTATGGTTCTTAATTGGGCTGTGATGAGGATGTTGCAGATAGGAAAATGATGGGAAAAAGGTACTGATTTTACATAGAAAATTATAGAAATGGGGGAAATGAGCCAAACAACTTGGGTCTGCCTGATAATTCTCTGTCTCAATTTAAAATATGCTGCATGGCACTCACTGTGAAATGAACAGTCTTTTCTCTTCAGATTTAAACTGACTCCTGAAATTTGAGAGGGTAAAAATCACCAGCATGTCTTAAAAACATGGCTTTTTACATGGTTTCTGAATCACCATTTCTTTCTTTTATTTCTCACCAGAGGATACACTTATTGAAAGCATGCTGATTTATCTTAGACCAAGGTGGGGGGGGGGGGGGGGGGGGGGGGGCTGTGGTCCTGGGCTTGACGGGGGACCTAAGGGACGGCCCCGAGAGAGAGAGAGAGAGAGAAGGGAACATCAATGCCAGAGAGAACATCTACTGGTCTCCCAACCGGGGATGGAACCTGCAGCCTTCAGTATACTGGACAAAGCTCCATCCAAGTGAGTCCTACCAGCCTTGGCTCAATCATCATTTCTTAATGGCGCTTCTTGTGGATTGCTTTAAGGTTGCATTTAAGTGATCAATCGCTGCCTTCTGGAAGTTTATAATCAAGTGCTGAAAACATTACATTCACGCATAGCAAGGTAAAAACCATCAAACCCATAATTTAGTAACTGTCTCTTCCTGCATGGCATGTCTTTGTAGGCCTGTTTTTATTTATATTGATCTCAAAGGGTATTTAGCTTGTGTGTGCCATTACTGTGACTGCTTTAGGATAAATGTCAGATGCTAACTGGTGCTCCCCTCCCCAAGGCTGCCACTTGTGGTTGGGCTGGTTTGCACTGTGCATGCCATGACCTGGTCGCCTAGTGAACAGCGCCCTCTGCAGTGGTGGTGCAGGACACGACCTGCATGGCCCTTTGTGGTAGCTCTGGGCATGCAGGCCATTCATTCTCTTCTGCGCTGCTTCTGGAGCAACTTCTCTGGGCACTCTGCTAAGTCCACGTAGAAGATAAGAGTGATGAATTTCACCCAGCAGCTTTGTCAGGACTAAGGTAAAATATTCAGTTTCCTAAATTGCCTAATCCTGATTACTATACTAGACACTCAGTTCGGTCTTCAGCAGTGAACAGGCAAGCCTGGTTGTTGACTCTTGTGCCTAGGAAGAATTGCTTAGCTGCTTATCTGTAGTTTCTCACTGTAATTAATTGTCCTCATGGAAAAGTGGGTATTTCAATTTCCTGTTTGCAGTTGATATTAATGCCTACAAAATAACTTTATTATCGTTTCATTTAATGAATATTATTGACCATTCAGCAAATAAGTATAAAGAGGAAGATAGGGTTATCAAGAATCAGCTTAGGGCTCACCACTGATTTTTCAGGCTAAAATGGTGGATTTGGCAGATATGCCATTGTGTTTATATAAGCAGATATAGCAAATGCAAAAGACTTGGTGCAAATACAAAATATAATATTAAGAGATTTTACTTGCTAGACAAGTGGGTGGATGGCACAGCTCCTAAAAACCAATTTTCAAATAGTGGTATCTGTGGTTTTCATAGATAGGATTCAGCTTTATAGTACCTGAACATTTATTTTTTGCTCAGTCAATTTTTAGTTTTTAGAACTGCACTTATTGGAGTTCTTGGCAAGTGGACACTGCCTTTTCCTTCCAATACTTTCTTCTTGGTTTTCAGGATACTACACTCTCCTGTTTTCCCAACTCGCAGCCATTTTTTCTTAGTCTCCGTGGTGACTCTTCCTCCTCTTAGAGTTCCCAGGGCTGTCCTTAGACTGTTCTCTATCTACACGTTCTTTGTTTGGATATCTCATCTGCTCTCTTGCTTTCAAAATCATCCTCAATCTGACGCTTCCTAAATATATCTGCATTTCTAGCCCAATCCTTTTCTCTAAGTCCAGTTTTCTATTTCTAATTGCTTGCTTATCTCCATTTGTCAGTATAAGAGACATCTCAAATCTAAACATGTCCCAAACCACACTTCTTATGTGCCTTTATAAATCGTCCTATTGTTCTTTCTCTTGGTACATAGCAACTATATATATATTTTTTAATATACTTTATTGATTTCAGAGATGAAAGGGAGAGAGAGATAGAAACATCAATGATGAGAAAGAATCATTGATTGGCTGCCTCCTGCATGAGCCCACAACCCAGACAGGTGCCCTAATCTAGAATTGAACTTTGATCTCCTGGTTCACAGGTCAATGCTCAACCACTGGGCCACACTGACTGAACAAGAACTATATTATTGACATCTTTCTTTGTTTCACATCTTCTGTAGAATCTGTCTGGACATTTTTATGGCCCTGTGTTTAAAGTACGCCCATAATTTGGTCATGTCTTATCTCCTCTGCCTCTGCTCTGGCCTGGGCTGCCTTGCCTGTGTTGTTGCAGTGGCCTATATCTGTGTTCCCAGCTTCTCCCTTGCCCCCATTCTAAACTCAGCAGTCCCTGCAATCCTGGTAAAACAGTAATAGGATTATACTCCTCTTCTGCTTAATCCTTCAAGTGGCTTCCCTTCCCACTGCAGAAGTCTAGAGGACTCCTCTCTAATTGGATCTTCCACTCCCTTCACCCCATTCATTCACCTCAGCCACACTGGCTTCCTGTCTTTTCCTCACACAGGCTCTGTACTTGCTGGAGAGCTCGTCTCCTGTATATCCGTATAGCCCTCACCTCCATCTTGTCCTTGATCAAAGCCACCTTCTCAGCGAGGCCTTTCTGTAGAAAGTAGTGACTCCTCTTCCTCAACCCTCACCACTTCTCAGGTGCTTGCTGTCAGGCACTCCTGTTTTATTACCTCCACTGTACTTACCAGCCAGTGATGCACTTTGTAGCTCATTTTTTTTTTAATCTGCCTTTCTCACTGGAATGTAAGCTTAAGGGAAGCAAGAATGTTCAATTTATTTTTTCCCATTGCCCTATTCCCATTGTCTATAACAGTATCTGGAATATATTTGGCTCTTGCTAAATAAATACTTGTTCACTCACTTAATAATGATGTACATATTTCCTGAGCCCTTTTTGTTGCTTTATCCTATAGCTGCCTAGCTGAACAACATCAAAAAATTGTCTGTTTGGTAACCATGTGACTGAGTTTTACCTCCTAAAACATGTTGTTCTATGTGTGTCTAAATAGAAGCTTAAGTTACCTTAACCAAGAGCCCCAAGTGATGGCAGGAATCGTCTCTATTTTCCAGTAAAGACTGTGCTTCCTCAGACTGTGACCATCCATAGAGCCTACCAAATTATCCCTCCTACATAAATGTACTTCGGCCTTTGTCCCACTTCCTTCAATTAATGATATTCTAAATAACATATTCTGTGGAAAGTGTGGAAGTTTGGAGTTTGACTTTAGGCAAATCATTTCTCCCCTAATTTTCTCCTGAATTCAGGTTAA
>NW_006297224.1:2408489-2411258 GCF_000327345.1 Myotis davidii
GGAAATTGTTTTTTTTTTTTTTTTTTAACTCTTTTCTGGGGGAGGGAGCATGTTCAGGAAAAAAAAAAATTCTTAGGAGACAATAGGAATTGGCTAAAATAAACAAACGTGGAATGTCTGTATTGAGGCTAAATTTTGCATGATGAAAACCTACTTCGTTGGGTTGGAGCATGGTACAATGTACTATTCCAGTAGGGCAATTGTATGCTACTTTGGCACAAAAATGGGTTAGAGAGACACTGTTGACTTGTGTACTTGAGAAAAGCTAATAATTTCCCTGGCTGGTATGGCTCAGTTGATTGGAATGTCATCTCATACACCAAAAGGTGGCAGGTTCAAGTCCCCGTCAGGGCGCATATCCAGGTTTCAGGGTCGACCCCTTGGTCAGGGCACATGTAGGAGGGCGCCGATCGATTTCTCTCTCACATTGATGTTCTTCGCTCTATCTCTGTCTCTCCCTCCCGTCCTCTCTCTAAAATCAATTAAAAATTTTTTAAAAAGAAAAGCTAACAATTGGTTAAGGTGAAAGGAAAATCTTACTGCTGAAATTATACTGAGTTTGGAAGAGAATATGTTGATGTTTGGTTGACTGTAGCAGAAGAATTTCTTTGTTGAGGAGCACCATTTTTATAAATGGTTGTTGTATGTGTCTTATCCTAAAATACTCAAGTCAGAATATGTATGCAGACTCAAGTTCATGATTTTGAAATCTGACAAATGAATATGCCAGCTTCTACCCAGTTGTATTTTTATCACCCCCTTATGTTTTGAAATTTTACTTAACTAATTTAGCAACTGTTGTTTGTTCCATCGTTATGTCATCCTGCCACCATTCTCTTAATTAACCAGGTGAGATGAGTCTTATTTAACTTAGGAATACTTTTGTTGTGTTGTTTTTATTTAGGAAAACTTATGTATGTACATTTTGCCTTGTGTCACTACCAAAAAAAGCTGTTGTCAGTCTGAGTGTATATAACTTGATAAATTCCTTTCATTTGACTTATAACCAGTTGCTATGTGCTTGAGTATGGCCACTCACCTTGAGAGTGAGTAAATTTTGGAAATGCTTGATATTTCTAACTGAGAAGGAATTTAAAATCATGAATTAAGTACCCACAAAATTGTGGAAAGGGATAGAGTATCAGTGAGAAGTGTTTTGTTGTTGTCATTGCTCACTGCACTGCAAATTGTGAACAAGCATGCAGGAAGCCACAGCTGCTATCCACAAATGAAGAGAAACCCTGACTAAGTTAAAACTGCTCCACGGCCCCTCTTCTGGTCACTAATAATGGAACATGGAATTGTCAGTCACTAGGAAAGTATTTGGCAAAGCCCACAGAAGTGGCCATGTCAGGTGTGGGGGCTAAGAATGAGTTCTACCCTCCTTTACATTTAATATTACATGAGTACCTTTCATTAACTGAAACTAAGCATTATTCAGAACCCGAATGCCAAAGGATTCTGGGAAATGTAGTTTCCAAGGTTCTAGCCCCTGAATACAGGGGAGAGTACAGAAGGGAGTTGTAAGGACTGCAGACTAATAAAGAGTTTGTCAAAGGCATGCCCATTTTCTAAAGGAAGAAGTAAAAGCTAACTAGACATTCTGAAGAGGAAAAGATGCATCAGATTTGCTTGTGAGAGCCCAGCCAGCATGGCTCAGTGATTGAATGTCCACCTATGAACCAGGAGGTCACAGTTCAGTTCCTGGTCAGGGTACATTCCCCAGTTGCAGACTGGAGGGGCATGCAGGAGGCAGCTGATCAATGATTCTCTCTCATCACTGATGTTTCTATCTCTCTCCCTCTTCCTTCCTCTCTGAAATAAATAAAAATATATTTTTTAAAAATTAAATTAAATTTAGAAAAATTTGCTTGTGAGAAATTTTAATCTCAGGGCCAAGACATTATAAGCTGTGTATATAATTGGGTACATGCATGTGTCCGTGGGAATGCCACTCATTTGAGTGGATGACTGACAGCAAGTAATTTTCAAGGGTCAAAGAGGGGGTTTATTTTCTACAAACCTTCAAAAGAGTAGAAATCAGTTGTTTAGCTGATATATTTCAATTTTTATTTTTTAACAAATGAGGACCTCAAGAGTAGAATTTTCCTGCAGAATGCATGTATAGCAAGTCATTTACAGACTTCTGCCTGTAAAAAAATATCCTCATGCCTGCTTCAGAGCAACTCCTATTATGGTGTGCTGGTGAAGACACTGGCTCCTCTGTTCTTTTGGGAGCAACTGAGTTTTCTCTTACATTCGAAATCCATCTGTTCCTTTTCCTAGAGTCTTCAGAAATTTGCAACTGTATTTGAGTTTGTACAGAAGCCTTTACCAAGGATTGCAGGATCTACACAGCTTCCAACATTATGCGTTAAAAGAGATTTTAGATTGTGTAACCAAATGGTCAACTGAGCTTTTTTTTCTTAATCTCTATATTTAAATGATTCTTGGGACTTCCAGTCTTCTAGAGCTAATGAATTCTTTCCATCTGATAAATATTCCAGCCCCTTCCCATCTGATAAATGTTCCCATAGCAACACTAAGGCAATCTGTTTAGTTTCATTAAATGCCAAAATTATAGCCTGAGAAAAATGCATAATGTATTATATAATACTAGAGGCCCGGTGCACAAAATTTGTGCACTCAGGGCCTGTGCCCTCTCCCAGTCTGGGACCCCTCGGGAGATAACAACCTGCTGGCTTAGGTCATTAGGCCCAGGTGGCAGAGGGCAGGCCCAATCCCTAGGTGCAGCCCCTGGTTGGGCTC
>NW_006297224.1:2411934-2419606 GCF_000327345.1 Myotis davidii
ATGAGGGGCTGATGGCTGTTATCAGGCTGGCCACACCCTCTTCAGGATGGGGGTCCCCACTAGGGTACCTGGCCAGTCTGGGTGAGGGGCTGAGGGCCATTTTCAGGCTGGTAGGTGACTGAAGCTCCCAACCTCTGCTTTTTTTCTTTTTTTTTTACTCTGGGATTTATTTACCTTCTACGGCTGTCACTGGAACTGAGAGCTGGCTTTAGCTCTGGCTCCAGTTCTGAGACTTCGGCTGCTGAAAGCAGGGATCTGGTTTGTTTGGGTTCTATAATTGAAACACTGTTGCGATCCTGCTGGCTGAAGCCTGGCTGGCTGAAAGCAGGTTTCTGGGTTTTGTTTAGCTTCTATATTTGTAACAATGTTTCAACCTGCAAGCTCAGAGGCCAGCAGTGGCAAGTGGGGAATGTTGGAGTCCTCCGTCACTGAAGCAAGCAAGCCTCATGTTTGTTTCAAGCTGCCTGGCTGCTGGCCGCCATCTTGGCTGGCAGTTAATTTGCATATCGCCCTGTTTAGCCAATGGGAAGGGTAGTGGATGTATGGCTAAGTACTATGTTTCTCTTTTATTAGATAGGATTATAGCACCTAGAGAAAGGAATCATGTGTGATTGAATTCATTATGATTTTTGGATGTGGTTGTTCAAATAATCAATAAAAATATTACTGTTTCTTTTTGTAAGGGAGAAATGAAATCCTTGAAATCTGAGTTATTCTTTTGAAGTTTGACAAGGATTCAGATTTACTCTTGATGTTAGCAAATCTAAATTTCCCAAGCTGATTTTCTCTATATTCCTAAAACCTGTTCCCTTATATGGTCTATTTGTGTTCTTTCACTCACTCACATATTCTAAAGAACGCCCTCATTTTTATGATTTAAAAAATATTTTTAACGAAGAAATACATTCTGCTTATACACAAAGCAGAAATGTCTATTGATTTATAAAAATCAAAAGTGTGCCACCATCTTTTCCTGCAGCTGAGTAGTGTAAAGGTGTTTGCTGCTCCAGTTTACAATAGCTAAGATTTGGAGACAACCTAAGTGCCCATCAGAAGATGAGTGGATTAAAAAACTGTGGTACATCTACACAATGAAATACTACACCGCTATAAAAAAGAAGGAACTTTTACCATTTACAACAGTATGGATGGAACTGGAGAGCATTATGCTAAGTGAAATAAGCCAGTTGGAGAAAAATAAATATCACATGATCTCACTCATATGTGGGATATAAGGATCAACATAATTTGATGAACGATAGATCCAGAGACAGATGGCAGGGAGTGGGTGTTAGAGAGCAACCAAAGGACTTGTGTACATGTATACTAACATAACCAATGGACACAGACACTGGGGCGTTGGGGGTGGGAATGGCTGCGGGGGGTTAATCAGGGAAAAAGGAGACATATGTAAAACTTTAGACAATCTCTATATATAAAAGGCTAATATGCAAAGTGTCCTCTTGGGAGTTGGACCCAGAGACTGGGAGTTCGATCATTTGCTGTAACATGTGCAGACCACCCTGGGGTGGCGCGGAACGAAGGAAGGCCCAGGCCAGCAGCTGGCAGCTGGGGAAGGGAGGCCGCAGATGGCAGCCAGGAGGCCCCTATAGGCCCTGATCGCCGGCCAGGCCCAAGGACCCTACCCGTGCACAAATTTCATGCACCAGGCCTCTAGTAAATTAATTAATTAATTAATTAAAAAGGCATTTGCTGCTTGACAGGGTTGATGTGCCTGTTTTAAACAACCCAAAGAAAAGTCTGGCTTCACAGAAATGAACAAGGGGTGGGGGATCTCAGTAATCATCTTGCAAGATATTTTAACTTCTGAAGAATCCACCATAGTTATCTATATTTTCTTTTTGCATGTAACATGATTAATTCCCAATAATTTATTTATACATGATTTTGGGTATATTATTTTTTGACTATGTGGATTAATATTAAAGTTTGAAGAGACTAAAGGAGTCATGTTGGTTCTTCCCCTGTTTTTTGAGATTATAAAAAACTTTGCAATAACATTATGCTATATATTTTAACTAATATAATTTTCAGTTGACTGTTATACCTCAATAGAACAGGGTGGAACTCTAAAAACAATAAAATATAAAACACCTTAGGATATAGAGAATGTTATTTACCTAATGTGAGCCAAGCCTTGTTTGTAAGAATTAGAAGTATTTACTACTAACTGTCTTTGCCAAATGGGCTTGCCATGGAGAAACAAATAAAGGTATGTCAGAATTTTGTCAGCCATTTCATCATTGCAGTTGGTATATAGATTTATGCTTACCACACTATTAAATTACATGGCACATAGCAGTTAAATTACAGTGTGGAATGTAGCAGACATGCACCAACCATACTTTTCTGTTCTGCTATTTTACCTTTTCCTTTGCTACTTTCCAAAGGTAGTTGTCACTTTATCCTATTTTGATTATTATGAAGATGCATACAAGAACATTTTGTCTCAGGCTGTTTTCAATAAAAAACCACACAGCAAATTTTATAGATAGCTCCAATTTTTGTAACTCTAAGAATAATACTGCTTATAGCAGTGGCCCCATTCCGGAGTACAGATGGTTTTGATGTATATATTTCAGGTATCTGGAGCAATGCCGAAAAAGGCAGTCCTGGTTGATACCTATTTTAGAATTAGCTCTCCATCCAAAAAATGTGAGTTTTTGAACGGTTTCTTTCTGGAATTCTGCAGACCTGGAATAAGTCTAAATTTTGTTGGGTGGATTTTTAAAGTGGTGTCAGTACAACATATAGTGTAAGAATAATTTTAAGATTAGGGCCATTGTGTGGTTTTCCAAATCTCTTTTACTTAATAAAAATACAGCTGTTCGTTTAGACAATTATTGACCATTAAGAAACAAAGCTATCTTTCTGTTGACATTAGAAAGACCAGTCCTGTTCCCTGAAAGTAAACTTTTGGTAAAAACAAAACAAAACAAAAAAACAATCATAAGACTAAACCTGTTTCTTGAGTGTAGACCTGTCTCTTGAGTGGAGGGTTGGATTACTGCAGGGTCCCTGAGATAGCGTCAATGCAGATGAAATCAGAGGCCGGCCACTGTTCTTATCCTGGCGTGGGAGGAGCAGGGCAGTGAGGGAACTTGGGATGAGGAGGAGGAGAGGGAGGAATCCACCTGCTTCACTCAGCTTGGTGTGCGAGAAGAGCAAGGCCTTCTGAATCAAAATGCCTACTTTCTAGTTGTTACTTTCCCTCAGGAGTTCTCTGTGGGCCCTGGGGCCGGACTGCCAGGATCGGTTCCCATCTTGACTGACTGTGTGACTGCTTAGCCTTGAGAATTTGAGCTCATTACCTAAAACTCTCTGAGCCTCAATTTCTCATCTGCTTGATGGAGGTAATCAAAGGACGTGCTTTTGGGGAAGTGTGAGGATTAAATGAGCACAACCCCAGAGTAAGCTAAACCAACTGATATTGTCAGGATTTAAATTCCTTAACCACTCTGCGCTTTAGTGTTTCTCATTCATAAAATGGAATATCGTGGACAGTGTGAAGATTACATACAGTGGATGATACTGGCTAAAAGTTCTTAGCAAACATTACTGAGATGTGAAGTGATGTTTAGCTGATTAAAATGCTTTAACTAACTTGCATTCTCCATTGCATCAAACATTTGAATGAGAAAACTTTTACTCTGTGTAGTGAATGGCAGTTTATTCATAGGACACGCAGGTTTTGGCAGTTGGTTATTGAATATTATAACTGACTGGTTCCTGCAGACAATTATTTATTGAGCACTTGCTATGGGAAATCTCCGGAGAGGCTGCAGGTGAGGTCAGGGAGGCCCAGAGAACTTTGGCCCGTCATGTGACCCCAAGTTTTAACTAAGCTCATTGTTTCCCAGACTTCTTGTTCTGATATGGGACATAGGCAGAAAGCCCCAAATACTGCAACTGAAAGGAGTGACTCCTATGCACAGTTGCTTTCAAATTCTGTTTTCCATTTGCACCTCCACATTTTTTTTCCAGAGTGAGAAAGAAAATCCCTCTCCTCTTAAGTACTGCTTTTTAAACCGTTCTTACTGCATACTGCTCCTGCTTTTCTCTTGCCACCAGGCTTCCATTTGTGAGCCATCTGAATAACTTCCCACATAACACATTTTGTTCACTGCTGCTCTTCCCCTGGGGAATACAGATGAGGCCGGGGATGCAGGAGCAGCCAGGGGACACTGAGATAATGGCTCTCTGTCATCGTGAATAATTCTCTCAGTTTGAATTCTCAGCAATTAACCAGGTTGCTGGTGGTTTGTGATTTTTTTCCTTTCCTTTTTATTTTTTTACCTTCTTGGTATATATCTAGCTTAATGATTTCACAGAATGTTTGTCACCCTGAAGCTTTACTTGCAAAATAAAACCCCCAAAAAATGAACAAAGTGATTTCACCAGTGACCTTTCTCTCTCCATTATGATGTAGTCTATCAACACGATACCATTATTTAAATGCACAGGACTTTAGCTGTTAGCTACTGACTGAGAATAGGATGGTCTAGAAACTAGGCATGAAAGCTGGGAGTTTTTGCAATGATCCAGGAACTTTTCCAGATTCATAAAGTGTTTTCTGAAATAAAAGGCAGAACTACACAATTTTGATTTGGAAAATCAAGACGTCAGGGTGCCCCAAATCTAAAATATTAAAAGAACAGAAGAGAAGAGTATTGAATAAACCCCATGTCCCTTGGAATGGGTTTCAAAGAACTCTAAAATTATCCGAGTGGCGTCTCTTCTTACAGACAGGAGTTCCCTTCACTCAGGCTTTGAGATCTTTATTCAGTGTGCAGACAACTGTTTCGTTTTCCTAGGTGCTAGGGTCCCTCTGGGTTTCTTATTTCTCTACTCAGGGCATGAGCATGCTGTCTCCTAGGCTTGAAACGTTAGAGGCCCTCTTGATTTCTTCTTCCCCTTCATCCCCAAACTCTAGTTGGCTGCTAGGTCCTGCCATTCCTTTCAGATGTCTTTTTGTATCCCTTTTCTCCGTAACTACTTCAGTTACCTTTTTCTTCCTGACACAACGCCTGGAACATGGCAAGTGCAAAATGCCTGGACAACTCTAAGGGAGGTATGTGTAGGACTTCCCCAATTCAGTCACCAGTCTTTTAATTATAACTCACTGCTTATTTCTACACTTGTGGTTTACTTGGAGGCACTTTGTGAGAAGAAACCTATTTTATCACTTAGTGAGAATGACTGAGAACAGGACCCTGGTTTAGGCAAAACAAAACAAAAAAAAAAACACATAAAAACCTCTCTGATTGAGAAGTGGAAGCATAGTGGTAGTTACCAACGCGCTTTCACAAATCGACCTCGTAACTCAGACTCGGTGCTCTAGAAAAAGTAGAAAAGAGAGCATTTGGAGATCACTTGGGAAAAGTGGAAACAGTGAATGTTAAATCTCAGATTGCTAAGGGGCTATGGTATTTCCTGCCCATTATCTATTTCTCTTCTAATTCATTTTTTAAAATCTTGTAGATTAATTTTGCTGAAATACCATTTGGTGTTCCTCATCCCCTGTTTGAGAACCTGCAGTGACTCATCACCAGTTGTAGAAAACAATTCAAAGGCCTTAATGAAGCTGGTTGTAGGCCTCCCACAGTTTGGCCTGGGCCCACCTGTCTTGTCTTCTTCAGAAACC
This sequence comes from Myotis davidii, assembly GCF_000327345.1. Lineage (NCBI taxonomy): Eukaryota > Metazoa > Chordata > Mammalia > Chiroptera > Vespertilionidae > Myotis > Myotis davidii. The sequence continues at coordinate 2,417,600 of NW_006297224.1, forward strand.
TTTCAAATCTAGCCAAATTGATTTGTTTTTTTGTCCCTGTAGTATATATTTTCCTATCTCTGCATTCCTCTGCATTTTCTTTGGAATAGGTTTCGAATCTGATTCTCTTTCTTTAATCTCTACTCAGTCTGTGATCAGGCCCTGTAGGGTTGGCCTAGGGCCCAAACCTAATTGTGAAGGCCACACTGGTTGAAATGTGGGAGAATTCCATGACATAATTGAATATTATTACTTCAGTTAGTAATGATTATTGATATAAAATGCTAATTGAATCAGGGCTGAGGGATTGACCACACACTGAAAAGAACCATTCAAGAATTCCATAATTGAAACCATGCCATAATTGCTTATCTCCGGAAATCCTTCTTGCTTCAGTAAATCAGGTTTTGTATTTTCATAGGAAAAGCCATAGTTGGATCATAGAACAAGTCCTAGAATCAGACTGTCTGGGCGTGAAACCTCACTCTGACTTCCAGCTGTTTAATCTTGGACAGCGTTTCCATGCCTCCAGATGGGTCTGATAATGATACCTACCCACCTGGGAGGGTGGGTGTGAGGGTAGTGCCCACCACATGGTAAGAGCTCAATAAATGTTAGCTGCTGCCATTATTATTATTATTATTAGTAGTAGTAGTAGTGTAGTTATTTTCCGATGAATTTGCTATTTTTTTCTGTCAGCATTTACTTTGCCACATTTAATTTTGAGTTAAAAGGTACTTCCTGCTTTGAGAATGAAATCTATTTCAAGTTAAAATAAAAATTCATCTAATATGCCCTTAAGTACTAATGAGGCATTTAGTGCACTGAAGTAATGTGCTTCCCAAAGTGAGAACTTACAACAAAGAAATCATTTAAGCTTAACAATTTCTTATATTAGTCATGTAATTATCCCTTCTCTTAGAAGCCTGGGGCCAAATGGATTTGTTCCCAGGAGGAAGAAACTATCTCTCCTGGCTTAACAAAGATTCGAGTATGAAAGCTATCCACTCTCTGATCCACTGCTACCTCCCTGATCTTGGAATGCCTGCCTCTCCCATGAGAAAGAAGAGTGGGTGAGGCAGCAAAAGCAGGAAGGACCTTTTCTCTTTCTTGAAGCCAGTCTGAGGCCTAAGATGCAGAAAGAAATGCCTAACTGAGTTCTTCAAGGGAAAAGGGACCCAAGGAAGGTGTTCTGCTCATTCATTCATTCGTTCATTCACACATTCACCCACTCTTTTATTATTCATTCAACTCATCAACCAGTTATCGACCGTATACCTAGTGACAAACCCTGCACTCGGCATTGAGCATGCAGAGGACAAGACTGACATTTAGTTCTCTGCCTTGAAGTAAAGGAGTTTTGTTTGTGTGTGTGTGTGTGTGTCTTTAACAAGTCAAATCTTAAAATAGTTCTTCTGGGAATGAATACCTCCTCAAACAGATTTACATTGGCTAACCTCAGCGCCCAGTGAACAAATGTAGTGCATGTTTAATTTAAAATCCATGGAGTGGAAGTACGGGAGCAGTTGGAGAACCTTGATGAGGTGCAGAATACCAGTCAGAGTTGGAGTCATGATGATCACATGGCTCTGGGTCAGGCCGTAACCCGCGATTTCTAATATCGAGTACTCTGTGTATCGCTGTGATTAGATAGTGGCATTTAAATGTTACCACTAGGCCATATGGATTGTACATATGTAGCAAACATTTAAATGTTGCCACTAAACCGTATGAATTTTAGATGTGTAGAAAATAACACATTTTCTCTCCCTCTCCCCCGCTCCCCCACCATTGCATAGCTTTAGAGTATTTGCCCCACCCTTTGCACCAGCCTGGGAAAAGAACCATTTCCATTCCCTGTGCACCATCAGACACATGCTGCTTGATTGCTGGGATGAATTTAAGTTTTGATCTACCTTGTAAGTTTCCTAGTCAGAATTATGTTCTTGTGGATGTTATTTGGGTTTGAAAATTTTCTTTTGCTTATTTGTTGCTAGAGTCTCTAAGTCTGCACAGGACAGCAAACAC
>NW_006297224.1:2419623-2426466 GCF_000327345.1 Myotis davidii
CTAGTAGGATCATTTACAGTTTTTAAAGCACCTTGACCATGAAGTAATTTGAAGAGGAGGAAAGAACTACTTCAAAACATAGAGGCAGGCAGGCAGCATCATGATATAGATGAAATATACAAGTCAGGTACTTGAGTTAGTCCCATTGTTAGGTGGAAAATTTCCTCCTGTGACTTGCAAATTTTTAAATTTATTCTTAGAAGTGGCCATGTGTTTTATAGAATAATTTCTATCAAAGCGCAGCAGAGGAGCCATGCCTTGTTCAGACTGTTCTAGTGTTAAAAGGTGACAGGGAGGGTAACTCGGAAACACTGCAGAAGGCGTGCCTGAGCACACAGTGACTCTGAAATGCTTCTCATGTTGCTTGTCTTTGTGGACGTAAGCCCACCAGGAGGAGGTCATTATTAAGGTAAAACATTTCTTTTTGTTAGCTAGATGACAAGTGGCTGCAGTTTGGTTCTTCTAAATCAAGAATGCCTCCTTGAGTGCTAATAGGATCCTTAGTTTGTTTTCCTTATTTGGAAGCCCTAATTAAGCTCTGACAAGATCTCTCTCTGTTGATGTTTTGACACCCTTCTTTGTTGACCTGACTCTTTGTTCAGGGATCATTTAGCAGCTAACCAAACACATGTGGGGCGATGACTCGAATGTTATATTACATGTGCCCAAGATACAATTCCTTTTTTGCCCCTGTTGTATGATATCTTCAGAATCATACATTGCTGTATGTGTGCTGTTGAAATGAATGTGTGTTGTGTTTTTTAAAGAAAGAAACATAGTATTTCATTTCTTGCTGATGGTTGAACTTAGCAAGGGAAGCCCCTTTCTTTGGTACAATATCATGCTTTGTGTAGGTCCCATATTGAGAAGAAGCCTGAATTATTTCTTTCACATAATGCCTGCCTCACTCAGACCCACGCATAGAGTTCTGCACGTACAAGCCAGACCCCTGCTCCTGCACAGAACCCTTCAATAGCTTCCCTGCACCCTTTGGACAGAATCCAAACGCTTGATAGCCCTGGATGCCCAGAGGGCTGCTTTGTTCTCTAACCTCCTCCGAGCTCTTTCCCCTTACTCCATGCCCTAGCCTTACTAGAGATTTTATATTTCATGGCATTTGTTAAGCTTTCCTTTAACCCAGAAAAGTCTTACTCACCCTTTGGGTTTCAGCTTAAATATCACTCCGGGGGGAAATCTTTTCTTATTACCAGAAGTGTGCAATCTTCTGCTCAATACTCTTCCTTTTGGCGAGATTACTGCACTTAAATTTACTGTTAATCAAGCATTCGGTGGCCTATTATCTGTGTTCCCATTAAAAATTTATGTTTATTTCTTTCAAGGAAAGGACTGTGTTTATCTCTGTTTGTACCTCTCCCCAGCGTGTAATATGGTGCCTGCCCATGATTGGTTATCCTAAATATTTGCTGGTTGACTTGTAAAGAGAAAAAAATGTGCAGGTATTTACCGCATGATGGAGAAGCCTGTTTTCAGTAGAAATTAACTCGAGTGACACTGATGATTTTTGTTTTCTGTTATATAATCAGGATTAACAATTGCTTACTGTCTTTAAATTATAAAGTGTTTATAAGAGTAGAATAGTATTTAATAGTCTGTGATTATAAAGTAAAATATCTTTATTAAACACCTACTATATTAGAATGTAGACAGTTAGACAGTCTGAAGTAATCATTTTTAAAGGTAGCTCATGAAATGGAAGATCCTTTCAAGCACCCGGCAGCATTTTAAATGCATTATTTTACTTTTAAACAGTTGTGCCTGTAATTCTGAGTAGTTCTCATCTGTTCCTTATAGAGCCCCATAATGATCTCTGTCCACTTATATACTGTTTCATCTTAGATCAAAGGACCTGATGTCTTTTCCACATATTTAATTGCATTTTTACATGTGTTTAATCATTGATCTGTCCAGTCAGTGATTATTGAGTGGGACAATGAATAAATTCATTAATTTAAACATTTTATACTAGGTTTTTAAGTTATAAGTATTCAAAAAGAAATATAAGTACCAACTCTGAGTTACAGAAATATTTAGAAAATATTTTTAAAGTTTGCATTTTCAGCAATTCAGATATACTCCATTCTTCTAGTTATAATTTTAAACTTTCATAGGTTGAATTCCTTAAAAAAATTTTTTTTGTTAATCATCACCTGAGGATATTTTTTTCCATTGATTTTTAGAGAGAGTGGAAGGGAGGGAGAGAGGAAAGGGGGAGGGGAGAGAGAGAGAGAGAGAGAGAGAGAGAGAGAGAGAGAAATATGAGAGAGAAACGTCAACTGCTTGCCTCCCGCACTGGGCCAGGGATCGAACCTGCAACCCTGGTACATGCCCTTGAGGGGGAATCAAACCTGCCACCCTGGGGTGTGTGGACTGACTCTAACCACTGAGCCAGGGTGGAACTTTGTTTTCTGTTAACCAACTTTTGTGACTATATAACAGTATGTAGCATAGTAGGCTAGGTCTGTAAGATATACAAATGAAAAATAAATAGTGACTCTTCCTAAAGACTAGGATTCTAGAGAACCTGACTAATGTTGCCCCCAAATAATATGTTGTGTGCCATGTATGTTGTGTGGCATGGAAGACTTCAAGAGTTAAATAAAGAAAAAGCTATTATGAGAATGCCAAGAAGGAAGTGAGTAATATGAATTTGTAGACTCAGAGAATGCTTCATAGAGAAGAAGGTAGTTGAAGGTTGAATGCCATTTCAGTAGACAGATCGTTGGAGGCAGATGATTGCTGGTAGAACAGAACCTCTGGAGCAACTGCTGTGTACTTTTCCTGTTCAGGGAATGGGACCATCCAGAGGGACTGGACAGAGTATGTTTGGAAGTGAGGTTTGGAGGCTGTAATAGCGAGCCTGATTATGCCCAATTGAGGAGATCTTTGAATGAATTGGACTTTATTTGGTAGCTCATAGGGACCTACCACTAAAGATTTTTTTTTTTAAATGAAAGAGACTATAGTAATCATTGAAAATGATCACCAAAAATGCCTTCCCTTCCTGGCACATTTTAGTAGAATTGCACATTTTGTACCACCTTTTCCCTGTTCTTTCTGGTTTGATGGGGTCATGTAGTTACTTTTGAGAATGGCGGTGTTACTAGAATTGATGGAGCATTTAGTGACCTACCAAAGGCTTTTTCCAGCTCTCTTTCGTTTGCATATTTGAGATAGTGGTTGCCTATATGTGTAGAGCACCCTTCTAACCAGAGTCATGTATATTTGAGCAAGGCATACAAACCTTTATTGTTTTAAGCTGAATACAGAGATTTGAGAGTTGTTTATTACTGCACCTTGCCTCGATAGATACAGGGATGGTGTCCGGTACTTGCTTTATAAAGACAATTGTGGTAGTATTAAGTTCGATACATATACATCGAAAAAGAAGGGAAAACAGGAGTTGAGACCATTCAAAAGGCTTTTGGATTAATCCTGACAAAAAATAATGGTCAGGCAATGGCACTGGACATGGAAAGAAGAAATAAGGTGAGTGGTATGGTGCAGAAAGGATCAACAAGATCTTTTAACAAGGCAGATAAGGGCCAAGTATAAGAGGAACACTGAAGTTTACTTCTAGCAGAAATTCTTATCATTTAACTTCTGAAACTTTTCCCACAGAAGAGATTACACTCATATGTTTCCTTTATGTTTTATGTGTTTTTTCTATTTAAACAAACTTTAAAAAAAAATTTTCCAGAGCTTTGGTAAAATCAAATTGATTTGTTGTCTTTATCTACATTTATTCACAGTTCCTGATAACTATTTAGACGTTCTATATTTTGCTTTCTTACTGCCTTATTAATTATTCTACATATATATGTGTATATGTGTGTGTGTGTGTGTATATATATATATATATCATACATAATGCCTTTTAACTTCAGTTAAATAGGCTTTGGTTCCATTTAATTACTGGGGAAAAATGATAAATCTCAACTACCCTATTAAACTATAGCATTATATATAGTGATAATAATAATTGCATACAAAGTTGCATTCTCAAAGCAATTTAATATGTGTTTTCTCAATAACTACATGAGACAACTAGAATATGTGTTTACTTCATTTAGCGAGTAAGAAAAGTGAAAGTTAGAAGTATAAAGTTAATAAAGAGCAAAGCCAGTCTTAAACCGATGCCTTCCGTCTCCTTGCTGACCCCTCTTCATTCCTACCCACAACTTTGAAGCACAGAGAAAGCTGAAGAGTGATCAGGGGCACAAGCACAGAACTTGGACCTATCTCACTCATACCTAAGAGGAAACCACTAACCTTTAGGTAGACTGGCCAAGTATAATAGTTTGACCTTTGTATTTCTAACAACTATGGGCCTATTTTGAATCTTCCTACATCCTGTAACATTCTGATGATCTTATTCCCCCTATACCAGTGTTTGTATAGTGAGGTTCTGGTAGAAGTGTGTGCATTGTCATTCTACCTAAAATATTGATATGGGTAGTATAAATGAGAGGTCAAGAACACAGACTCTGGAATCAAATGGCCTGCTTTCAAGTTCAGGCTCCCACCATGAGTAGTGGTGAATTTAGGACCATTATACTACCTCTCATAGCCTTCCTTTACTCACCTCTAAAATGGAGTAAGAGTTGTATGTGGGTAATAAGGTTATTGTGAAGTTTAAATGAGGTAATCAACATAAAGACCTTACTACAAGGTTTTGCACATTGCAAACTCAATCACCTAGCCATTGTCAAATAATGATCTAATGAAATGACTGGAATTTTAGCTGAACTGCTATCATCAATCACTTGGGTGATTATAATTTAATTATAAATTAAGTTATAAATTCACACTGTACCTGATCATTTGTCAGAGTTTGATAAACGAGGAATTAAAATATTAGGATTCGGTTTGCGCTGCTCAGTTCTGAACTACTGGTTAGAGAAAATCATGTCCGCTGAAGTACAGGGAAACACATAATTGTTTGGATTATTGGGAGCTTGTTTGGAGGTTCTAGCAGGGGAGCGCAGCTACTCGTATACCCTTGACCGAAGACCGGTCCTCTCCTCGTGGGGGAAGGTCGTCCTCTTCGACCGAGCGCGCAGCTTCGGGAGGGACACACATGGATCGGTGAGGGAGGAGGGGGACACCCTCCTAGCCAGCCAGATCAGCCGAATCAACCCTGGCGATCAATGGGGTGACAGATGTCGCAGCCAGATCGCCCTCACATCCGGATTTTTAATGCCTAGTAGTTGGTGTGACAACCATGTGTAAAGGCAAAACAGATATTGCTATTGTTTTGGTTTTGATACTGAATTTATAACTTCTAGCAAAAATCTTTCATTTTGGTTAATGTTTGACTTTCACCTTTCCGTAGAGTTGAATTAACACACCACTTCAAAAGCTAATCCTTTCGTTATACAAGCTAGAGGATGAAACCAAATACTTTTTCTATTTTCTGATTAATACATGCTTGGTTGGTTTATACTTTGGGTACACTGGTAATACATTGTAAAGCCATATTTTCTAAAGGAGTTGAATAATGTAAGAAAGTATGTGAAACCGAAGTGACTTGGTTCAGATAGCTTTGCCATATAGCTTTGTCTAGTTATAGTGTTGCTGTAAGCGTATGAGGTGATACATGTAAACAAGACAGTGCCTTACACTTCCTGAGTGCTCAACAAAAGTTACACTGATGCCTCTTTCAATTTTTTCTCTTTTGCCTTAAATAATTTTTTTAGAATTTAACAATTTATTTTATACGTGCTTATGGTTTCAAAGATATAAAATTGCAGCATTTTCTATATCACTTATTTTCAAAAGTACGCATTTTTTGGAAATCATCTTTTTTTTTCCTTTTTAAAGACATTTCATGAATCAATGAGTAGTCCAACTATGTCGGTTGAGTTAAATATTTAGAAATAATTCTACATAAAAAAGAAATCATATTGAAAAACAATAAAATGTTACGGAGCGAATGTTATGGAATGTATGTATCCCCCAAAATTTATATTTAGAAGCTCTAATGCCCAATGCGATGGTGTTTGGGAATGATGCCTTTGGGTCAACTAGATCACAAGATTATGCCTCTTGTGATGGGATTAGTGGCCTAAAAAAAGAGGAAGAGAGAAAGGCGCAGAATTTGATCTTGGACTTCCAGCCTCCAGAGTTGTGAAAAATAAATCTCTGTTGTGTAAGCCAGCCAGTCTAATGCATTTTCTTTGACAACCCAAGCAGACTAAGACAAATTGTAAATGGGAATACTTATCCTAATATAGTTGTTAAAAACCATGCATTTAATTCAAGTCAGATAATTCATAAATCTTAGTCATTTTTCCTAGCCCTTGCTTTTATTTCATTTCTAGCTCAAAGGACACTCCCCCCCACCCCCACCCCCCAGCTGCACTTAAAAAAATTCTGAAACACTGGACTTTTTGATATCGTGATGAGATTTAACTCAGTGTATTTCAACAATAATTCTGCTTTTGATGTATTCTAAGGAAAAGCATTCTTCTTTATATTTTGGATAAGAGAGTTGAGCTAAATGTTTTAAGAGGGAGTTGATACTGCCTGCACTACGCCCAAAATCAGTAAAATTACCTGATGGTGTCTGTTTCACACAGAGGCGTGGACCTTAGTAAAAGACACCAAGTTACTTAAGTGACTACATTTCGGAAATGGTCGTCTGCCCCCACAATAACTGGAGACCTGTGACAACTTGGAAACATAATTCAGTTAACTTTCATCTTTTAGGTTTAAAAAAGCTATTTTATGGTGTGGGCTGTAATTAGCCACAGGAAAAAGAGCATGACATAGGGATGTGTGATTTGAATCTGTAAATGTGTATTGGGGGGGGGGGGGGGGGGG
>NW_006297224.1:2426550-2439831 GCF_000327345.1 Myotis davidii
GGGTGTGGATAAAGTATGGCAGAATACCAAGGGGGAAAAGTGGCAATTGTAACAAATAAGTTGAAGATATTACAATTGTTCTTGGAAGTAATTCAGATTGGTCCAATTTCAAGTAGCAAAGGTAATAATATCTGTGAATTACCTGTATGCCAACATTCTTGTATTATATTTCAGTGGACTCAGCCTTTTCTCCTTAGTGTAATAGGAACTCTGTTTCTTTTTTTAGTTAGTGGCCTTTGATATCCTCAGATAAAAGGCATCCTTCTGAATTCTTTGATCATACACTACAGCAAGCCAAAAAACTCTCATTCATGGCATCTCTGAAAAATGCCCATATTTTTCAAGTTCATTTTAAATTATTTAATAATACGGTGACTTTTTTACAGAGTGCAAAGGAAATTAAGCCAACATTTAATTGCATGCTCTAAAGAAGAATCGAGGGAATGGGAAATTATTGGCCAGAAAATAATAACCCTGAACTCTAAATCCAACACCTTATCTATTTTGAACTATTCACTACATTTATTTAACAGCAGAGCATCTCCTGGGAATAGCCTAGACTTCGGGAGAAATTGGGTTCAAACCACCTCTCTATCACTTAAAGCTATGTGCCCTGCACCAATTATTTAGCCCTTTTCAGCTTTAGTTTCCAAATCTAAAACAAACAAGCAAACAACAACAGGCATAAGAGTAGTACCTGTTTCAGAGGGATGTTGTACAAATTAAATGAGATCCTACCTGTGAGGCACAATGCAGGGCAGATTGTAGTATGTAATAAAATGTGGTCTCTGCTTTTGATATCGATTCCTATAGTTCCTAACTGTATGTCTGAATCACGTTACTTAGTTCTTCCTTTATAAACAAGCTAATACTGACCTCTGGGATCCTTGTGACAATTATGAGTAACATGAATCACTTAGTGTGCTGGCTGATGTGCAGAACACTTGATATGTGGTTGTTTCACTGCAGAGCCCCTCCTGCAAAACCTGGATTGCACTTTGAGGTAGGTTTGGGTAAATCAGAGAAGATGCCTTTAGGAACTTAGAGTGGCAGAAACTAAACCACAGAAGATTCATCTATACATGAATATTCAAGCGTGAATGGAGAAAAATATCTTAACCTTGGATTCTCCTAAATTTAGATTCCTGATACTTGGATCTGGACCAGGTTGAATTTTACTTTGAAAATGCATGTCAATGAAGGGTTTATTAAACTAAATAAAATGTGAAACATACTTCAAAGGGACATGATTAGCATTGAGCATAATATTATAATATTATTTTATGAATCTAAGGTCATAGCTTTAAACAAAATGCTTTTCTACATATTTATTAAAGCTAGAACCTTCATATATATTAAAGTATTTTTAAATTGATTTGAGAGTAAGGGAGAGAGAGAGAGAGAAAGAGAGAGAGAGAGAGAGAGAGAGAGAGAGACATCAATGATGAGAAACATCAGTCAGCTGCCTCCTGTTTGGCCTGCACTGGGGATCAATCCTACAACCTGGGCATGTGCCTTTACCTGGAATCGAACCAGTGACCTCTTGGTGCATGGGATGTTGCTCAATCCACTGAGCAACACCAGCTGGGCCATATATTTTTAATAGTTTGCATCAATGTGTGAACTTCAGAGAAGTAGCATGTCACATCTTATGTGACACCCCAGCAAAGTTACCAGTTAGCTGCCATGTCTCCCTGTCTCCAAAGTTCAGCTGCCAGATCAGGATCAGAGATGCTCCTCTGGAGCTGTCACTCGACAGGCAGTGTATAGTCACGGAAGTAGATGAGATTGTCAAGGGGAAGCTAGTAGAGGGGCAGTGACAAACCTGGGGCTAATGCCTGCATTTAAGGGACAGTCAGAGGAAGAGGATCAAAGAGAAGGTTGAGAAATTGTGGCTAGAAAAGTAAGTGGAAAACTACTTACTTCTGTGTCCCTCCAAATTCATATATTGAAACCTAAATCCCAGTGTGATGGTATTTGGAAGTGGAGCCTTTGAGCGGTGCCTAGGTCATGAGGGTGAAGCCCTCATGAATGGGATTAGTGCCTTTATAAAAAATGCACTCTCTCACCACCTCTGCCATGTGAGGACACAGCCAGGAGATGGCTGTCTCTCAGAACCAGAGAACAGGCCCTCACCAGACACCAAATCTGCCAGGGACTTGAATCTACAGGTGCCTTGATCTTGGATTTTCCAGACTCCGGAACTGTGAGAAATAAATTTCTGTTGTTTCTAAGCCACCCCATCTTTGTTATTCTATTATAGCAGCCCAAATGGACTAAGACAAAAACCAAGAAGGCTGTAGTGTTAATAGAAGCCGAGGAGAGGAGGTCTCACGAATGCATGCAGGGTTTGGCAATTGGGAAGTAACTATCCATAGAAAGGAGTAGTTTGGCCGGGACAAGGACAGTCTTGTGACAGTCAGTTGAGAGTGGGTAGGGGAGGGAAGACACTCAGGGTAGACCACTCTTTGAAGTCGCTCCACTAAGGAGAAATGTACTACAGTAGCATAAGAGGATCATAGGGACAGCAAGGGCTATTTGACCATGAAAGAGACTCAGTGTTTATAGGTAAAGGGAAAGAAACCAGTAGAAAAGGAGAAGCCAGATATATAAGAGGCAGAGTAAATAATTAATTTTGGAGTGTGAACCTTGAGAAATTAGGCATGGGAACACTGATGGACTAATTAGCTCTGGGTAGAAGTAAATACCTTTTGAGACCAGAGGGAAAGGAAAAAGTAAGAAAGAAAGGAAAAAGGACAGTGGTGTGTGATAGGTATTATCATTATTGTTGTCATTCATTCTGAAGGTCTATGACGTCTGTTTGGACTATACTGAGCTTTCTCCTTTCTCACTGCCTCAGGTGTGCAGATGACACTGCTGCTCTCCTATCACTTCTAATTCAGCCAGCTCCTCCTTGTGTGTCAGAATCAGGTGTAGGCTCATGTGTTGGGTTGCAGCATCTGCTCATGGAGTGAACCAAACTGTCTCTGTTCTCAGGAAGCTGTGTTCTAGTGGAGGAGAAAAGCAAACTGATAGATACGTTAAAAAAAAACACATAATGTTCAAGATTGCAGCAAGTGCTATAAGGAAGACAAAAGAAGGTTAAGGAACAGAATGTGTCCAGTAGGGAATGGACGATGGAAAATCAGGGAAGGTTACTGGGAAGATAACGCAGCAGCAGGGCACTGAACGAAGCAACAGAAGAGAAGAGCACATGTTTAAGGAAGAATTCTTCAGGCAGAGGAATAGCAAGGGCAGAGGCCCTGCCGTGGGAGTTGGCTTGGTGTGCTGAGGAAAGCCAGTCTAGTGTGGCTGAAGCAAAGGTTGTGCTCAAGGGAAAGGTTAGAGGAGGAGCTGGGGACCAGAACATTTAGGGCCTTTCCTGAATTTAAACAGGTGCCACGGAAGGGTTTTGAGCAGACAAGTAAAATATTGATCTTGTGACATGAGATTGTATTATTTTCCTATTAGCCTCTTTTCTGAATCATAAGCAAATAATCAAAATTGCAGAGTCTTCCAATGTGCTACAAGGGAATGGTGTCTCATAAAGTTCAAATCCCTGTCTACCCATTTTTATTCATGTGAATAGAATGCAAGAAGCAGGTAATATTGTTTCTGTTCAATTTAATTGTGTGTTTTAAAAATTGTGTGTCTGTGGATGGCTAGAGCGCCAGAGCCATCACTCTGGTGCTGTACACACGTACCTGGAATGCTTTCAGAGCTGCAGACTCTCTGCTAGATAATTTGGCATCATTTCTCTTTGTCTTTAATGCAATATTTATGGCCTGGTCAGATACATTTGACTTTCACTAAAAGTGACTTGAAAAAGTGTCAAACTTGAATTTTTTTTTCTTCCCAAATGAAAACACAAGTGTAAGCACATTTTTTCATGTTATTCTGAATTACATAGTTAATGCATCCTATCCAGGAAAGATAGTGCTGACAAAGGGATACAAAAGGAAAGGAAAGTGTCTTCGGTGTCTAGTAGTTCATGATTAGTGTTCTCAGTACCACAGAAGAGAGCTGCTCCAGACCGCTACACACGCCTGTATGAACCTACATGGGGCGTGTAGTTCACATGTCTGCTGAGATCTAGGACTTGAAAGGGCAGTATTGTGCAAATGAGAATGCTATTAAGTCATTGGTGCTGAATTTTAGACTCAGGACTCAGCATGGATATACACTTAAATCAAAGTTAACCTGAAGAGTAAATTGCAAAGAGAAATATAGGATGAGTTTCACTTTGTCAAAGACAAATGGACATTTTTAGAAGTAATCTCCTGAGATAGGATGAGATTTAGATAAATATCAATTACCTTTAAAAATATTGCTATGTAAATAAATAAACAAATAAATAAATAAATAACTTAGAATAGGAGATTCTTACTCCTAACCATTCACTTCTAGTCAGAAATCTATCAGTTAAATATGAAAGTACTATGCATACTTCATTGGAAAAGCAACACAAAAAGATATAAAACCTACAATTATAAAGTAATATCATTTCTCCAGAAGGCTTAAAAATATCATAAGAGAAAACTAAAGTTTAAAGACTTTGGAGAATAAATTCTATTGTATTATTTACCCTGACATATTTTTTTCAAGTAATAAGAATTGTTGGGACAGATTTAAACTCAAAGCCAGGAGAAAACAGAATGAAGTTACTCGAAGTTCTTTATATGCTTAGTAGTTAGAGGATAAAAACAAACAACAAACAAAACACCGGCTGATTTGGGTAGAGGACCCATTCTACTTTGTAGAAACAGCAGGGCTCTATTCAGGTTTACTCTGATGGTTTATACTTAAAGTACTGTTAGCACATCTGCCATATTCTTTGTAGGAATCAAGAAAAATATTATTGAGCTCCCATAATGGGAAAATGCAAGGCATAATATTGGTTACTATGTAAACGTTGTTATACAAGTCATCATAAGAGTCCTGGACTGCGAGGCTGCAGTAGGCACAGGGGCAGATCTGGCTCCCCTGCTCACCTGCGCCACCATCCCACTGCGGCCAAACCCGTCGTGTTCCACACATGCCCCCTAGTGGTCAGTGCACATCATAGCGACCGGTTGTTCTGCCGTTTGATCTATTTGCATATTAGCCTTTTATTATATAGGATAGATGCATGTGTAACCTCATAACTATGTATAAAATTGCCCATTCTCTGCGCCCCCGCCTGGCCCCTCCCACTACTGCCCGGGTCACTTGTCTGCTGGCAGCCCCACTGATGCTGTGGAGTGATTGGGGCTGGCACCAGCAGTGGGTGTGAGCAGCAACTGCTGCCCTGATTGCCCCTCAGGAGCAGGGGAAGTGGAGAATCCCTCAGGGGCAATTAGGGCCAGTAGCCGCCGCTTGCACCTGCTGATGGTGCCAAGTGATTGGGACCGGTGCTGGGCACTGGCAGCGGGTGTGAGCGGGGCTGGCATCAGCAGCAGGTGCGAGTGCCAGGCAGGGATGCAGTGCGCAGGAGTAAAGAATTTTCAGTAACCACCAGAGGCTCGCCCTAATGACAGCGACTGGAGCCCCTCCTTGGTCTAGTGCTCCCACTCACCTGCTCCACCATCCCACTGTGGCCAAGCCTACCATGTTCCGCACATGCCCCCTAGTGGTCAGCGCACGTCATAGTGACCAGTTTGGTTGTTCCAGTTGTTCTGCCATTCGGTTTCTTTGCATATTAGCCTTTTATTATATAGGATAGATACATATGTAACCTTATAACTATGTATAAAATTGCTCTGTAACCTTGCATGTGACTATATATAATTACATATGTATTTATTACAAGTATAGAAAGAGCAAGCCTTCACAGAAGTGAGAGTGCAGGGTGGGATGCTTTGCTAGGTACATTTATATACATGTACTGTATGTCAGATAGTGTGCATGGTGACTGTAATGTTACACGATAAGCCAATGAGTAGATGTCTTACCCTCATTTTAGAGATTAGAACTCTGGGTCCATTGGGTTTAGTTGTCCAAAAGTTAGGCATTTAATGGCAGTAAAGCCAAGATTGGAATCACTACACCTCTTCTCAAAGGGATTGACAAAGACAAGGCTGGAGAAATGAGATAGAAAGGGGTTATATTGAGAGGAATGGATATGGTGGTACCGTGATAGAAAATTTGGATTTTTTTCATTTAGTCAAAAGCAACCATGGATTATTTCTGCCCAGGAAAGTGACACTGTATAAGCAATGCTTTAATATCAATAAGATCTCAACTTTAAAAAGTGGAAATTCGCCCTGACCAGTTTGGCTCATTGGATAGAGTGTTGGCCTGCGGACTCAAGGGCCCCAGGTTCGATTCCGGTCAAGGGCATGTACCTTGGTTGCAGGCACATATCCAGTAGGGAGAGTGCAGGAGGCAGCTGACTGATGTTTCTCTCTCATCAATGTTTCTGACTCTCCATCCCTCTCCCTTTCTCTCTGTAAAAAATCAGTAAAATATATTTTTTTAAAAAGTGGAAATTCAATTGAATTGCTCATATTAATAACCTATTTTATCTAACATAGAATAATGAAGGCATAGTCCTTGCTCTTTTGAGCTTATTTGGTTTGTGGCAGGTTTTTAAATTTTATTTTCTTTGAGGACTGACAGCTGTGAGTTATAATGGACTTCACAAATTGGCACATGTACTCTCTAAGCCCATGGAGAGCAGTAAATTGCTCTCATCCTCCTGACACATTTATATCAGGAGAAGAAATAGGGAAAAGGAACAGCATTGCATCAACTAATTAAAACTAATGTGGGAGGAAGACGAAAAGAAAAAATAACACACAGGCAGGAACTTGAACCAGAGACCAGAGATGGTAGTGGCTCAGCTCTTCCAGGGGCTTCAACCCACCTCATGCTCTGGAAGACCTAACCTTTGGTTTGATTGGGTGTGGCGGGGAGAGTGACACTGGGTGTTCCTCAGAGAGCTGTAGAAATGACATGGCCTCCCAGAGGCATTCCAGGGTGAGTGGGGACATGCTGGTATGCCTTCTCACACCAGCTGGGCATGGTCCCTGGGAACTGCAAACCATTCCTCAGCCACAGCAACAACCAGATGTATGGCTCCTTATGTAATGTGTTCTTTAGATGTATTTTAAGGCATGATCTGTCAGATCTCCATTTTCTTCCCCCATCTTTCTTTTTAATTGCTTTGGGATGAATGTATCATAGGTTCAGAAAGTAATTTGGCAGTCCTCTACTCTAGACACTACCAGAAAATCCCCTCTGTAATATGCCTGCTAGCTTCTACTCCACTAAGTCAATATTTATTGAGTCTGTCTTTTATGTTAATGCAGGAGTACATATTAAGACAGCCACTTCCTGACAATCAAAGAAAACTATAATACAGTAATCAAATGAATCTATATTTAATCATTTTCAAAATGTACATCTTTCATATTCTAACTTCTCTGAAATTTGCCTGGGTCTCACAATTACTGGTCTAACAATAGCCATGACGTTGCCTGCACATCCACAAACTTGGTCGTGGTTGTTCATATTGTTGTCTCCTTCCTTGAGTTACCTGCATTGTTGGAACTGCACGTGTTGAGTTTAATTGCTGTTTACAGTGCCTTTCACAATGTTCTTTGGCATCGAAACTAAATGTTACCATACAGAAAGACCAAGAAACAGGACAGTGAAGTACATACACATTTAATATTAGAGAATAAAATATTCAGTCTTGGAGGACTGTCTGATATTTTCTACTTTGACACAAAGCAAAAGCCATGTACTCAATAGGACCTGAGAGATAATGAGCACCATAAGCCAGGGGTGGGCAACCCCTGGCACGCGTGCCAAACATGGCATGCCAGTAACTTTTGCTGGCACGCAAAACCCTCTCATAATCTTCCATTTACAATTTTTTTCTTAATATCGACTTTTTTATTTTTCAGATAAATTCAGTGTAGGTGCATCTTAGATAAATAAATAATTTTACATAACAAGTTATCTTAAAGATCATAGACATGGATTGACGAGAGAGGGGAAGAGCAATTTCTATGCCTCTGCCTTAACTCTTCCTGCCTTCCTAGATCCGACCAGTGTTTTGGTTTCATCCACATACGCTTGTGAATCTTTGTTCTCAGTGATGAATTTTGTTAAGTCTTGTAATAGGAGTAGCCTGACGGATGAAAGTAGTAGCTCGTGCATATCTCTGAAGGTCACAAAATATAAACCTGATGTAAAATCTCTGTCATCAGTGATGCAGCAGCAAAAGTCCTACTGATAATATCAAACGGTCATAAAGTTTTCTGTCGGGCTATGAGTGTACATGTATACATTAAAAAATAAATGTATTTTTCATCATCATATACTGTTTTTGTTGCTTGAATGAATTTTATTATTTTTTCAAAGTTCTTCACATATGTACACCTTAAGAGATATCAAGTAGGCATAACATGTTCTCAAAAAATTAGGGTTGGCACGCAGAAGAATTTTGAGTCAGAGATTTTGCTGGTTTTGGCACGCACTCACAAAAAGGTTGCCCACCCCTGCCATAAGCTAATGAAGCCCATTGTATTTTTTTGCCAACACATAAGCAGAGGATTGCCTCCCATACACCAAATAAGGAAGTCCAGCAACAAAGTGCTGGTTGTAATGCTGGAGCCCTGCCTTAGAAAACAGCACATTGTGGACACTTTGGTAGCATAGATAATGATGCTGGTGAACAAACATCAGTAACTGATGTGAAAAGGATTCTGGTGAGTCAAAAAGTTGATGGAAAGAAGATTTCAGGGTATATTAATCAAAATGTGTCTTATAAAGTGTAGAAGATTTTAAGTGATAAGAAAATATGCCATTGTTTAATTATTTAGTAATATCTGAAATACTGGTGTATCTTATAAAAGGCCTGTCTTCAGGTCACTGAAATAGGGCAGTCACAACACATTATGCTTTTTAATCCTCAGGCACTTTGCAAACTGAAATATTATTATTTCAGTTTTACAGATGAGAACATTGAAGTAACTAGCTCCATATCTTAGAAAAGTGATAGCGTTGGGAAACTAATAATTGGATAATGGTGGCTGCCATTTGAACCAGCGTTCAAGCTGTTTACCCAAAGTAAATTGCCCTAAGTGAAAAGAATCATTAATCAAAAATGACAGGAGGACCCAGAGATCTGATGATATAACAACAGCAACTTGGTGCTTCACGCTTGGCTTAATATTTCCAGTGTGGGTGAGCTCATCACACCCTCCCTCCCATTGTGAACGGTTTTCTTGATAGAAATGAATTTTTTTATATAGTAGACAACTAGGCTTCCTTTTAACTTTCACTCATTTGCTGTTATTCTTCCCTCAAAAGTAAAACAAAACAAAAACTAAAATCTGGACTATAAGCCTGCTGGCTCATCTACAAAAGCCTCTCGGAATCTCAAGGACAGTTACCATATTGCCATCTATTCTGTTTTCTGGACCAGATAGCCCTGTTTTTCTTATAAAGCATGTTTTTATGACCCATGTCATGTTTATCATATTTCCTTAGGCTAGTCTGTTTTGTGGGTGTGTGTTTACAAATATGGAGTTCAGGGTGAACTGTTGCATCAGGACTTGGAGGACAGACATGCCACACATTCAGTCCGCAATTATCTAAAGCTTACAGGACCTTTAAAAGGTAATGCTGATGAACCCAGGCTCCTCCCATCTGGATTTTTCTGAGAAGGGTTTTTATGGCATCTCTCGGGCACATAGCCTAACTTTTCCTGGGATAGGGCAGGCTAGAAAAGGTTGTGGCCTACACATCTGCCCGTGAAGCATAGTTCGACAGAGGACGCGGATGCTGCGGTTGTAGGAAGTCCCGTCTCCCTGGCAGAGCTGTGATGGCTCACGTGAAGAGCGACCTGGGAAGCAGAGGCCCAGGGAGGAGAGAGCCTGGGTGTGAATGTACCGCTGCCAGTTTTCAACGTGGGCAGGTTACTTTACCTTTCTCAGTTCCATGTCTGGAAAATGTTGATGAATAATAGTTGTTCCTCTTATGTTATTTCAGGATTAATTGAACTTAAGCATTTAAAATGCTTAGAAACACTATCTGACCTAAGAACTCAAAGTGTTTTCTTATGTGTGAGTAGAACTCAAATAATTGAATAATCAACCTAGTGTGTTCATTTCCTAGGGCTGCCATAACCAAGTTCCACTAACTGAGTTGCTTCACACCACAAAATTGTATTGTCTCACAGTTCTGGAGGCGAGAAGTGTGACATGGGGTGTTGGCAGGGCCACATTCCCTTCGAGGGAGGATCCTTCCCTGCCTGTTCCCGCTTCTGGAGGCCCCAGGACTTTATGGGCTTCTGACAGCGTGACTCCCCTTTCTGCCTCTGCCTTTACCTGGCCTCTGTGTCTCTGTGCCCATGTTTTCCACTGCTTATAAGGACACCAGTCCTATTGCATTAGGGCCCACCCTAATGGAATCTGACTTCATGTTAACCTGATTCTATCTGCAAAAACCCGATTTCCAAATAGTTACATTCATAGGTACCAGTGCTTAGGACTTGAACATACCTTTGGGGAGACACAATTCAACTCAATGTCTAGTATCAGACAAGTTCAAAATGGAGGAACTGGGTGTCCCAGAAACAGCAGAGGACAGCAAGCGGGAAAGTGGGAGATCTAAGAACAGGTGATGTTTTAAAATTTAGCCAGTAACTAGGCACTAATGGTTTTTGTGAAGAAGTCGTACAGCCCAAATAAAATCTTTGGGCTGAGATAAGGAAAAACAAGATTTCAGTAATCTGTGGGGGGAAATTTGGACCCACATTTAAAGGTCCTGCAATACTGACCAGGTACCAAGATATAAGCTGTAAATCTAAAGTTGACCCTGTGGATCCTGTTCACTCTTAGAAGTGCCTTTCCTCAGACATGGAATAAACAACATCTCAGCACCTTTGAGATGTTAATACAGTTTCAGCAGCGCTCATAAGTGCAGCCTTATGTATTTTGACTGCCTGGGCAATTTTTCAGCACACATAGTTAGATTTCGCGTACATAGGATGCATTTGAATTATCCCAGGATGAAGATGAATTTGTTTTCTGAAATAAAACTGAAACACCTAAGAATTTGCATTCTGTACAACCATTGGGCATTATCTGCTCTTGAGAGCTTTACTACAGAATGAGCTTGAGTTTGTTAGGTTTGTAAAGTGTTTGAAGATACTGTGAATAAAAGGCGTGTCCGATATAGAGGTTTATGATGATCACCTGTGTGTTTGTGCCGTCAATATTTCCAGAGTAACCACTCTGTATTTCCCAAATAGAGTGCGAGTTAGAAGCAATATGACTTAAACACTGTATTAAGAAACCCATCTCTTTTGTATCTCAGTCAGAAAGCCTTTTGTAAAGACCATGTTAATGACAGCTGTGGAAACAGAACTATGGAAAGTGTGCTTAACGTAGAATTTTCTGATCCTTACAGGGATTTGAATCAATCTAAGATTAGATCATTCCCTAAGTGGGTTTTTATGTAGTTATTTCGTCTACAGTTTTCCAAGCCTTTCTAACACTTGATCTTGGTACAAAAACTGCTGCCATCTTCAGAGACATGAGTCATGACACTTACAATGTTTTCCCCACACTTTAGACATCATAGGATGCAGTAGGAGAGTAGAGTCTGGGCATTCACCATTTTTACATTCAAAGACTTGACCTTTCAGAGTGGGTCATTACACATGTATTAGTTTAGCTCACGCATGAGGCTAGCAGACCTCTTACTGTCTGAATTTCATTTTTGGCTTTTTTCTTTTTTTAAGTATTGTATGTATGTTTACCTGTATAAATCTCTCTGTGTGTATTTTTTGTGAAAAAAAAAATGTCCATGCAAAGATAGCCAATTCCATTGGAAATGTGGAATGATGAGGTGCTGGCTTAGCCAGAAGGCTTTAGATAAACAAAGAGTGGCATGTTAATGAATCCATCATAAGTTCTGTGCAGATATTAGACAAAGTGAATATTAAACTGTTTCGATGAGTTTTCCAGGTCCTGCCAACATTGCTCAAATAAGAACTTTTGAAATTTTAGCAAAGGCACTAGAATGGCTCCTGAAATTATCTTTAAAGTAAATAGAAGTACAAGAATTTCAGCCTATTTTTTTTTAAGCACAATGTTGTTTGTGATTGCCTGAAATACCCCTTTTGATACTTGACTTTGGCCCCCTCCTACTAACAACTGGGAGTGGGCACATGGCGTACACTCCATTCTGTGGACACTGATTGATTCAGGAGTGAGCAGGGACCACACTTGTTCCGTGGTGCAGATTTGCTGGAATTGGTGGATCTGCTTCTTACTTCAGTGTGCCGGCAGGATGTGACTTGGAGAATACTCAGGGTAAGTCCAGTGCAGTAGAAGAAAATAAGGCCAATGTGCAGAGAGAAGCTGATAGGAGAGTGAAAATTAGGGAGGCTTCGTTTAAGCCCAGATCCATTTATGTCTGAAGCCAGGTCTTATATTTTACTGCATTTTATGGGGGGGATACTATACTTAGTAATCTTTGTGAATTATAGGATTTTCAAAGATCTAGGGAGCAGATCCTTCATGTGTCTTAAGGCCTATGATATCTTATACCCTCCCACCTCTATGCTAATAAGCATTTAAATTTCATTGCTATCTTTGAGGCTATTTTGAATTCTGATTCTCTGTGTTTTAAGATAAACCTTGAAACTCATGCTTTATGTTAAATACATTATATTTACAAACAGTGGAAAACATTGTGTACATAAATTAATAATTTAGATACCAGTGAATATGTAAGTGCTTTAATAATGAATTTTAATTAAGGGACTTTATAAATGATGGAAATTTAAAACGGTGGCAATAAAAATATGCTACTCAACACCAAAATAGCAATTTCTATATAAATTTATTCATATGTAACTTCTATTTTAAATATCACTGCATGTTTTTCTGATCCAGTCATGTTGTGTGAAAAGAGATAAATAAGGAAGTAATGTCACCTGCTTGCACTTTGTAATTGTGGCCATCAGGTACCCATTACCTAGCATTAAAAAAAGAAGGCAATATATTAATGTAAGGCATATATTAATATAAAATATTAACATTTAAACTCTTTATCCAGACTGATATTTTAACTTTGGAATATTATTGTGACCATATATATATATATATATACACACACACACACACACATATATACACACACACATACATATATGCACACACACACACAAATATATATATATATTGTTTTACAATACAACATTGTAGCTAGAAACGTGGCTTTTGCTGTCTGAGATTTCAGTTCCAGCTTTACCTTTTATTTGCTTTGTGAGAATAATAA
>NW_006297224.1:2439923-2451009 GCF_000327345.1 Myotis davidii
AGGAGCTGAAGGGAGCTGTGGTATCATAGAGATAGGGAACTTACCTCATCTTGAATGACTAACCTGGGCCAGTTACTACCACATTATCAGATGTAATCTTCACAGTCACCGTACATGGTCACTGCTACTGCCTTATTCTACACATTAGGAGCTTTAGGCTAAGATGGATAGTGACTTACTAGAGATGAGGAAGAATATTTCCTCTTGCCCAAATCCCTTCCTTGGCTCCTCTTTGGATGAAGTTCTCTAACTTCCTAACTTGGATGACAAAACCCTCATTCTCTGGCTTTTGTTAATCTTTACAGTTTCATTACTTTTCATTTCTTACCTAATCTCCAAGTTTACAGCTCTTCTTTCACTTTCTAAATTTGTCCCAAGTTGTTTCTTCTGCTGTGAGCAATAGGCCCTGTTGCTGTCCCCACCACGCAGTGAATAGCTCCTTTTCAGTCTTCAGGTTTCATCTTAAATACCACATCCTCCAGGTAAATTCCCCAAGGCCACCACATCACTGCCTTGTTCACTCATTCATATGGGAAATATATATTGAGGATTTTCTTTGTCCCAGGTACTATCCTAGGTGTTAGAAATATAACAGTAAGCAAAGAAGAGAAAAAACAAAACTTTCTAGCTGGTACTCTAATATTATTATTTAGTCCAGTGTCCCCCATTAAACACTTGCTTCAATGGAGGATTGATTATGTCTAAATTGTTCTGTTACACTTTTAGGGTATAACACAACAGGATACTGTAGGAATGTTGCAGGCATTTAATATTTATTGAATTGGGGCACAAATGAAGGACTTCATTTACATCTTAATTTATCGTGGTTGTATGGATGTATAAAGATGTTTTATATCTTTTCCCACTGCCATCATCGTAATACCAGCCCTCCTTGTCTTATGACTGTGTTATTGCAGTGCATCTCTAATTAAAAGCAACCTAGCTTTCCATTTTCCACAGCATTGGATTCTCCATAGAGCTGACATATTTATCTCCTCTCAGTATTGGGATTGATCTCCTTCTTAAAACATCTCATACTGAAATTCAAGTCCCTTCATAACCTAGTGTTACCTTTCTACTCTAATTTATCTCTTGCTCTTTCCCATATACCTTTTAATCAATCCAATTATTTTGTAGTCCACTTATGTGCTGGTTCATTTATACCTGCCTACCTAAAGATCCCTTTTTCTTTTCTCACTTTACTAGAAATTTTATCAACACTGCTAATCACTTCCCTTTAGTCTTCTTTTTTAGTCAGCCAACCTTTATTTTCATAATTTCTAATTTCCTGTAAGACTCTGGCTATATCAGTAATATTCCTGAAGAAGTTTTAATCAGTGAAATATATCTACCATCCACCTCTACCTCCCCCCTCCCCCAACACACACACACACACACACACACACACACACACACACTACACTTAGAAAGGAAGAAATCTCACATGGGTAAAATAAAAACAAAAAGAAGCCTCCAAGGTAAAAACAAAAATAAACCAAAAAGAAACAACAATAAAAATAGAGCTTATTGTAATATGACCCTACCCCTTCTCATGTATCCTTTAGCTCTACAGAACACACTTGAAACTAACGTGCGGCCTCAGCCACACTGGTCTTTGCTTGGTCTTCTGTTAGCAGGGGCAGCTCAGAGGCGGTCAGAAACTTTCTTAGTCATCCATGTTGCACAAGTCCAGAGACCAGAGTGAAGCCCTTGGTCAAAGGTCCATCTTCTTATTGATGAAAGGTCAAATAAGTAGAAATTAAGCATTTGGAAGCCCCATCTAGTCCGTATTCATATGTGTAAATCTTATATCCCAAGTATACCTGATGATTCCTAAAGGAATTGTGTTTCTGTTCCTTTACTATAAAATTATTATTATTCTTTAATCATTTCATAATGGTATAAACTTGTCTTTCCACCAGTTTTAAAGAATGACCATTTTCAAATTCTCTGTAACACTTTTCACATAGAGGAGCTTAAGAACTACCTGCTAATTAAGACTGAATAAAATATCCTACTTTAAGAAGTCTATTTCATAGGATTATTCACAATTTGTCCTCTCTAACATAAACTCTCCATGTAAAGTATCAAATCGTCATAGGACAAATCAAGTGTTCTTTTGTAAAATGTCGTTCAGTTTGTGATGTGACTAATAACAGAGATTTTATATTTTAAAAGATGGCCTTCTATGTATTTAGAACATTAAAAATTTTGTTTCAAATATGTTAAATAAGAAATATAGAAGATGGAAAGAGTTCTGGAAATTTAATGAAGTGGATATCTAAGGACATGCAACTTGAACTTTTTGATTTTATAAAACAAATGTTCTGCTAGTAAAAATCAGTTTAGTAACTCACCAAGCATATTATGAACATGTTTTTCTTTTTTTAAATTTTGTTTTATTTCTTACTGCGCCCCACCCCACCCCGCCCCAACCCTCCCTGGCCTTCCCGCTGTAGTTGGGTAGTCTGTGAACATGCTTTTCACTTTTTTATTTTGTCAAGGCGAAAGAAAAGAGTTGATTGACAATCCTGATTGGGCCTTTTTAGCAATTCAAATATATATCATTCATCATTTTTAATTGATGAAAATTAAACTAAATTTGAAAGTATGATTACTAATGAGTCACAAGTTGTAATGAGTTAGCAGCTATTTTGTTTTCCAAACACCTGCATTAATTTTCCATGATCGCTTAGTTTGTATGTTATGTGTAACATGTTAGGCAAACATAATTTTTGCATAATTTAATTAGATATTTGTCAAATGCTGAAGAAACAGAAATAGAAGACAGGTTCATGCTCAAATTGGAAGCAAGAACCTATGTAATTGTAAAAAGTACACAAAGATTTTATGAATGCTCTGATTTAAGTTTAGGTAATGGTGTCCCTAGTTGTATTCATAGAGATAAATAATATTAATGGTGTATATCACTATGAAATACAATCATCTCCATAAGAGAAGTCTTCAATTGAATGATATTAGCTATGAAATGGAAATTTGAGATAACCCATTACAAGTTTTAAAAAGTTTTAAATTGATACCCACTTTGAATAAACAAAACAATCTCATACCTTTTGTTAATATAATTTGAAATTTCAAAATAAAAGCAACATTACTAAAAATAAATGTAAAATATTTACAATTTTATGTATGTTTTTAGAAAAAAATTATATCCTCCTGCTTCTGTTAAGATATTTGGGAGATGTTAAACAAGCAATGAAATCATTTGCGCATTGAAAATATTTAAAGGAGATGTAAGTCTTAAACCCATATTTCTTGACTAGTATGCAGAAGTTTTAGGATGGAAAGGGAGTACTCTAATGTCAGAAGGCCAATAATTTTTAATACTATTTGGTGTGTGTATGTCTTCTCAAGTATTCTGTTACGTTCTTAAGACCAAGTTTCATGCCCTTTATTTCTTTATTGTCCCAATATAATTGACATAAGTAAAAAGTTATTCACTCTTTGATGTTATTTATTCATCCTTTTAATACAGCACATTTAATAAATATCTTCTATTTATTTTTTCAGGTATATAATTGAATAATTAATTCTGAAATATTTGCTTAATGAAGGATGATAAGAAAATGATAGATTAAGGAATATTAGACAGAATTAATAAATAAGTTTATTGTCATTATTAAAATTATATTCCAGAAAGTACTTTTTCTTAACTAAATTTTAAATGAATGTGTTCTAAGATGTCTAAGTTGTTCACATAGTTTTAAAAATTGCTCAATTAAGAATTAAAACTTCCATTTTTACATATGCCTCATATAACAAATAAGCTTGTATATTTTTTATTGAGGAAGTGATAGCATTTAATCCATGCCTTCTTTTTATGAAGTCATTTAAGTATTTTTTTTTCAGGAATATTACTTCTAGCTTTGTTCACTTACCAGGGACATAAATATAGCTAATTACTTGAAAGTCAATAATAGGTAAAGCCCATTTCTAATATCCCCACTGTCTATATTTGCCAAATTCATGATGGATATGTGGACTCTAGAATTCCATATCATTAACTTGCTTTCCTTGAGTTTAAAAAATATTAAAAACAACATCTTTTCAATTGTTAAAATTTGAGTAGTGTTATGATAAGAATAGAAGATGACTCACTTTTTGCCTACCCAACTGAGTTCTCCAAAAATCTAGTAAGAGTCAGCCTTGTAAAACATCCTTTTGGTGAAATACCTTGTGTTTCTTCTATTTACTATGTTACTTTCAGCTTTTAAGACATCACTACATTACACAGCCTTGGAACAGAGCGGTCTGGTAAATGAGCTTTGCCACATTAGAAAACAAGACTACCTGGAAATTCGTCATGGTGTTGTTACCCATTGCAAGACTGGTAATATTACTAAAGCCATTTGGAAATATGTCCACTCTTAGGAAATGGAACTTGTGGAGCATGAGATCTAGTCTATTTGATTTGAGCCTTAACTAAATCTTTCAACATATGATAACATGCATTTGGATAAAAAGTAGAAAATAATAGAGTAACTTTTTGTATGTTTTATTTGTGGCTACATTGATTACAGGCACTTAGATCATCTAGCTAAAGATTGCAAATCATCCTTGATGCTTCTTAGGTAGACAACCTCTGCCAGGTCCACTGTTTCACATTGCGTGTCTGGGTATTCCTGCGCCACAGCATGTTAAGCTTTTTTCCCTCCCTTGTGTATTTTCATTTAGTTAAAAAAAACTTACTTATAAAGGTTTATTATGAAGCCCCTTATAGAGGAGGCATCTGATGTCTCCTGCAAAGATTCAGTATCTTGTCCAAGTTACACAAGTGGCAAGATAGTCAAAGTCTAAAGAAATGTAAAAACAGAGTGGAATGTGTCTATATAAAGGAGGCAATTGGGAAAAGCAAATTGGAAGAGTCCTTGGATTCTATAGATAATACAGCTGATTCAGGGAGCATGAAGAAGAAAATGATTAATTAAGAGGCCACAGCTAATTGATTAAGGTCAATCTGCAGGAATATACATACAAACCAAAAAACTAACAAACAGCAATTATGAAAACAAGAGAACTAGGTTTGTATCTGCACCATTACACTAGACTGTCTCTCCTCATGGAAGAAATAACACATCTAGGTAAAAGCAAGAAGCTAAATTGAAAGAACACTGTGGACACAGATACCAAACAGTTTTTAAAAATATCAAAATACTAGAGGCCCGGTGCACAAAATTTATGCACTCAGCGGGGGTGTCCCTCAGCCCAGTCTGCGCCCTCTCACAGTCCAGGAGCCCTTGGGAGATGTCTGACTGACAGCTTAGGCCTGCTTCCTGCAGGGAGTGGGGAGTGGGCCTAAGCCGGCAGTCCAACATCCTTAGTGCTGCCTCAGAGGCAGGAGAGGCTCCCACCACCACTGCTGCACTCTCCAGCCATGAGCCCAGCTTCTGGCTGAGTGGTGCTCCCCCTGTGGGAGCGCACTGACCACCAAGGGGCAGCCCCTGCATTGAGCATTTGTTCCCTGGTGGTCAGTGCACATCACAGTGACCGGTCGTTCCACCGTTGGGCCAAAACCAGCTCTCTGACATCCCCCAAGGGATCCCAGATTGCGAGAGGGTGCAGGCCAGGCCGAGGGACCCCACTGGTGCACGATCGGGGCTGGGGAGAGACGCAGGAGGTTGGCCAGCCGGGGAGGGACTGCAGGAGAGCTCCAAGGCATGTCTGGCCCGTCTTGCCCTGTCTCAATTGGCCAGACCCCAGCAGCAAGCTAACCTACCGGTCAGAGTGTCTTCCCCCTGGTGGTCAGTGCATGCCATAGCGAGCTGTTGAGCAGCCTTAGCATTTCATTAGCATATTTCATTTTGGTTGAACGGCCTACTGGATACTTAGTATATTAGGTTCTTATTATCTAGGATAGGTTTAGGAGACCCAAGATAGGAATGTTAAGAACTATATGCCTTAACGTTCAGGCTCCTGGAGGGAGTTCATGGGGATTTGAAACCTGGATCAGTATTTCAAAAAAGGAAGAGAACAGCCCTGCCAGTGTGGCTCGGTGGTTAAGTGTCAACCCATAAACCAGGAGATCACGGTTTGATTCCTGGTCAGGTCACATGCCCCATTTCGGGCTCCATCCTTAGTAGGGGGTGTGCAGGAGGCAGCTGATGTATGATTCCCTCTCATCATTGATGTTTCTATCTTTCCCTCCCTTCCTCTCTGAAATTAATCTTTTTAAAGTGAAAAAAATAAGCATTCATTTGTAAATAAATATATATAAGTACATAAGTTTTCAAATTTATTTACATTTGGCTGAAATTAAATCAACTCATAGTGTTCATCCAATATTCTTGATTGACTGTGATGAAAATTAAGTGTTTAGTGAACTACATAATGTAAATAAATCCACATATCAAATAACCAATAGTTGCCACTACTGACCAAACTTGGACACATGAACAGAGTGATGACCAAATTTTATTAAATACCACTTAAGTATTATACATAGTTATTATTTATTAATATCACAGCCAAAATCATGACTTAATTTCATAATGTTATTATGAATCCTTAATAGTTAGGCTCTTATTTAAAATCTGGATTGTTGCTAAAATGAAAAATAGTAATAACAGATGAAAAGAAAAGAGCATTCTAATTCAATAATTAAGTTCTCCCAGTAAACATAATCTTGTAAAGCATTCAACCCATGGAAAAAAGAAAAAACTTCAAAAAATAATTTCAGTGACAGGAACATTCATCTTTAGGATAAAAAAATAAAAGTTTCAATTTATTTTTCTACTGATTGGAATAAGCACTGTGGACATACCATGGTGTTGTATATGCTTGGTCCTATAAAGTAGTTTAAAAACACAGACTATTTTAGTTTCTTTTCACATCTAATTATAATTATAACTGAGATTTAAGGGATTTATGAAGCATCTAGTACTGGATTGTTGTGATTATCTATTATAATCTACAATATAGTGCATTCTCTCTTTTTTTGCAATTATCCTGTTACATTTTCATCAATACTGCCTAACAGTTTGTCTTTGTTAATTAGCATTCTAAATATAAATAAGTGTTTGAAATTATTGCTATACTGATGCTATTATTGTTATGTACTTAATTTCATAGCTTTTTAATAAAAACCTTGAAATTTGTGTTTAGCAAATTTTTATTTGATTTAGAGACTTTTTGTTATTGTTTGATACTATCAGACTATAGTTCCCTGGTTGATAATTTATGTTTTGTGTTTTACAAAGTACCATACATCTGTTTAACATTTGAAAAATAACATTCACTATGGGGAAATTTAATTATTTTGAAGTGTACCTCTTTAGTGAATTATACCACTGTTATTTTTTTCTTGGTTAGTTTGTTTTATAGTTGAAGATTTCTAGAGATAAATGAATGCTGAAGTAAACTCACTTTTATCTCAGGAATTGCCTGATTTAAAAAGTTTACACATTCTGCTATTAAAGTACACATATTTGTTCTGGCTGGTTTGTACTTGAATTTATCATCCACCGAAGGTTACATAATCCTGGATTACCAACAGCGGGAAACAGATACTATGTTCTTGTGATACCCACGGTGTTTTCTAACAAAACCTCTAGTCTAAAGCAAGATCTTTCTCTGTGAAATTGCAAAAAAAAAAAAAAAAAATGTAGCAGATAGAAGATTCAAAGACCCAACATGTAAATGGAACAGGTTGACCCCCTCATTCTGAGAATTGGACATACTGACAGTCCCTTAACATTAGAGATTTTATTGTCTTGGGGAAATGTGGGAAAATGTTGGGTTGAAGTGAATGAAGCTGAGAGTAGAGTGGAACTCTAATGCTGCAAATTGCTTGGCAATTCAGTAACATCTTTTCTAAAAGAAAAATTACAATCTGTTAGTTGAGTAGAAACTGGGAAAACTTGTAGAAGTTATTCTGTTTCATTCAGGCCTTCCCAGATGATAAAAGCCAGTATTTTGGAGGAACTGAAAGTTCTTTATAGAAAAATAAGTGAGTCGGGAATTAAAAGAACTTGACTTCTAAATCATAATATTGATGCAATTTTGAAATGCTGGCACATAAAAAATCTATTTTTTACCTGCAGTTTATTATTTGACAGTTTTTTGTTTGTTTGTTTTTAACTACTCCTCTATCTCCAGGCGTCCTAATTTGCATAAGCTTTCTTTAACCTGGAATTCTGTGACATTACGTTTTTGTTAGTGTCAATAATAAATGGACTCAATGAGGTTTTTTGATGTATTTCCTTTCTTTTATAGGCAAGTAAACAGGACCAATGTGTAAGTCTGAGCATCAATGCAAAGCTGTTTTAAATAGTTTTACATGAAAGTGCATATTTAATATTACATTTTAAAAATAAGTCTTCTACTCAGGATGACAGCTTTATCAGAGTGCTTTAAAAGCTATAAATTGCATAGCAATTATATTGGGGCCTCATTTTAGTATGTACGAGACTGTCTAGTGTTTATATTTTCCAATGTAATTTAATGGTCCATGTGAATTTAGAAACAATGGAATTTTTTGAAAAAATATTTCAGTAATAATATGGATATACTTTTTTGCAGATTCACTGAATTAATTTAGACCAGTGATGGCGAACCTATGACACCTCTGACCCGCAAACCCACTTTTTTGATTGATTTTTCTTTGTTAAATGGCATTTAAATATATAAAATAAATATCAAAAATATAAATCTTTGTTTTACTATGGTTGCAAATATCAAAAAATTTCTATATGTGACACGGCACCAGAGTTAAGTTAGGGTTTTTCAAAATGCTGATACGCCGAGCTCAAAAGGTTCGCCGTCACTGATTTAGACATACGTACCTAATTGCACACACGCTGTATGCATGGTTGTTGTTTGGAACACCTGGTCCTTCTCAATGGAGAGTTACCAGCATTTCTCTGGTCAGGAGGTAGAAGGCAAAGGCTTGGTCCGAGTTGGTTATCTTTCCCACTTCCTCCTCCTTCTGACTGAGATTATTTTCTGAAGGGCCTGTTTGTCCTCAGTATGCTGGCCAGTATCTTGTCTACTTAGCAGTGTGCGGGTTTCAGGGACTCAGACTTACTCTGTGACTGGTTCATTATCCAGCTTGACAATCACAAGGCCTTACTCAGCTCACTACAAAGAGCTCCTTGTACTGGCCCGGCTGTTTATTTCTGTTTCTCTTTAGCACTACTTTGCTGTAATCTACAGTGAGTAAAGTCTTAAACTTGTTTAATGACTCCCTAATTGCTATACTGACCACTAATCTCCAAATAATTCCTCCTTTGTGGTGGGTGGCTTTACACACACACACACACACACACACACACACACACACACACACACACACACACGCGCACATGCACTTATAGTCATATATACTTGAACACCCTTAATGATTTAAAAGCTCAATCACTAGCTCTCCAGCAATGGTATTAGAAATAAAGACTATTCCCTTCCCTAAGAAATAGATACATCCTTTTTGTATGTTATTTTCAGTTTCCTACTTCAAAAGTCTGTATTCTCCTTCAGAAGACATAGATCAAAAGTTGTTGGCACATTGTGTGTGAGAATCATTTCCAGTAAAGTTTTATTTAATGTGGGCTGCAGTCTTCAAGGGAGGGAAGCAATATTAAAAGGCAGTTACTCAAAAGTAATTGCTTAGGTATTTCTTACTAGGTACTAGTGGATTATGTAACCATAATTTGTATATATCCTGATAGTAAAATAGAGACAGGTATAAATGTGTAAGCATTGCAGGATGTTGGTCGCACTTGCACCTTTTGGTTGTCCTAAGGATGTTAGAGTAGCCTCATTCAAAACCAACCTGATTGCCCCATTTAGGGAAAAAATCAAGAAGGAGATAATGATCACATTGCCACCTTCTCACCAAATGGTTTCAACTGCTCAGTGTACCTACTTGTTCTCACTTCTCCAGTATAAAAACAAATGGAGGACCGCTTCTCATGGGGAAAAAGCCTTTATCTTGTGACACATTAGGTGGCTGATAAATAAGGGTAACAGTGGTCCAGGGTGGGAGGGGAAACGCTACATTTGATTTCATTATCTTTGATAAGCCAATTTCATTGAAGGCCATAACTTTGTACATTTCTAATGGAAATATGCACAGCTCTGTTAATAAAGATACAGTATTTTTTAGAATCTTCAGATAGATGGAGGGTTCTTTTCATAGAAAATAGGAGTACTGTGAGACTTGTCACAGTCAGGACAAAATATGGAGAGACAGACGGGTTCCCTATAGGTAAAGATATAAGACAAGGGTGCACTTTTGTCTCTCTATTTGTTTAATTCATGTACAGAACATATTATATGAAAAACTGGGCTAGACTCAGGGGATGTAGGAGTAAAAATTGGTGGAAGAAATAGCAATAACTTAATATATGCAGATGGCACCAACTTACTAGTCTCATTGGGAATTGGAGATTGTAACAACCCAGGAAGTAGCACTGATTTGAAATGACTTCTGATGACAGTGAAAGAAGAAAGTGCCAAAGCAGAACTGTATTTGAACATCAAGAAGATAAAAAATCATGACTGCAGAAGAAATACACAACTTTAACATAGACAGTAAAGACACTGAAATTGTTAAAGATTGTGCTTAACTTGGTTTAGTCATCAATTCAAATAAAGATTGTAGCCCAGAAATCAAGAGAAGGCTGTGACTTGGCAGCACAATAGTGGAAGAATTAGGACAGATCACCGAGAGCAAAGATGTGTCATTAGAGACCAAGGTTAAGATCATTCACATCCTCATATTCCCAATTACTATGTAAGAACCTGAGAGCTGGACAGTGAAGAAGGCTGATAGGAAGAAAAAATGGGTTCATTTAAAATATAATGTTGGAGAAGACCTCTGTGGACCACCAGAAAGATAAACAAATCCGTCCTAGAGAAAATTACGCCTGAAGCATTGTTGGAGGCAAAAATGGCAAAGCTGAAGCTGTCCTACTTTGGAACATGAGAAGGGAGGGTCCTTTGGAAAATATAATATTGTTGGGAAAAATAGAAGGCAGCAGGAAAAGGAGAACCTAATATGAGATGGATTAACTCCATAAAAGAAGCCATACGCATGAGTCTCCAGGAGCTGACCAGGCTGTTGGGGACA
>NW_006297224.1:2451422-2460816 GCF_000327345.1 Myotis davidii
CATCCATATTTAAAAATGACATTGCCCAGCCTCTGTTAGCCACACTGTTTTCTTACCTGTATAATGGAGATAATACTTTTTAATACTTTTTTAAGGGCTTTCAAAGTAGTTAATTCTAATAATAAGTAAAAAATAAGTTGGGTTTGAAAAAGACCACAAAACTCTTTCAAGAATTTTGGTTAAAAAGAGAAGGTGAGAAAGTTAAGGAATAATAATTCCTAGTGATTTTTGTGTACTATGTTTTACAGGCTGGTTGTTGTTTTTTCATTTCACAATTTACTTTTTTTCATTTTTAACATCTAATATTGGAGTTCATCTTATAAAAATGTTTCTTTAGAATTTAAATTTAATTGAATCTTTTTCTGTCTCAGTGATACATCATACGGGATGGGCAAAAGTAGGTTTATAGTTGATCATACAGAAAATAATACATACAATAAGTAATGAATAAAAGAAGAATAAAATCTTGTTCTATGTACTCACAACTGTAAACCTACTTTTGCCCAACCCTGTATAATGATCTCCTTTATAATAAAAGGCTAATATGCAAATCAACCAAACTGCATAACGACTGGTCACTGTGATGTGCACTGACTACCAGGAGGCAGACACTCAATGCAGGAGCTGCCTCCTGGTGGTCAGTGTGCTCCCATAGGGAGAGCACCACTCAGCGAGAAGCCGGGCTCATGGTTGGTGAGCAAAGCGGCGGTGGCCTCTCCCACCTCCACCGCAGGGCTAAGGATGTCCGACTGATGGCTTAGGCCTACTCCCTCTCTGCTCCAAGACTGCAAGAGGGTGTACGCTGGGCTGAGGGACCCCTCTGAGTGCATGAATTTCATGCACCAGGCCTCTAGTGTGTTCTATAATTAATGGCATTTTAGATTTTATGAACTACAGATTTTATGATACATATCAACATTTCTTTTTCTTCAGGAGACAGTAACACGTAGCAGTTATATATTCAGAGTGCAGTTGTGTATAGATTATGTCAAATTCCTGAACCTTTGCCTCATCCCTTACCTGCAAAAGGAAATGTATATTCCACAACATTGTTAGTATTACATTAGAAAGTGTGTATAAAGTTTTTAGCACAGTGTCTTCTGTAGCATTATTAAATGCATAATAATAGCCATTATTGTTATTTTTATCCTTATTTTTCTAGCAAACCTGTGGATGCTAGAGTCAATTCTGCCACTAATTAACTTTGGAATCTCTCTCTCATTTTCCTGTTTTACAAAATAATGTTTTGTCTAAGATGACCTCTGAATTCCTTCTGACTTTAAAATTTTATAATTTTATTATCTAATTCAGAGGCTTAACATAATGTGGCCATAAAATGAATTTATTTATTTATTTATTTCAGTTTGTGGGGACATCCATGGACAATTCTTCGACTTGATGAAGCTCTTTGAAGTGGGGGGATCTCCTGCCAACACTCGCTACCTCTTCTTAGGGGACTATGTTGACAGAGGGTACTTCAGCATTGAAGTAAGTCCACATCATTTCTTTTTAGCTGCTCAGTCAGTAATGGATCAACAGTATCTTAGTAAAGTAAAAGTGGTAAATACCATTGCCTTAAGGAAATCCCTAGTCTGTAACAATGAATTCTAATGTACTTAATTCTTGGGATATTACATCTCCTGTTTTCAATTGATTCCCATATGTTTTTTTTAAATTTATTGTCTAAAGTTTTACATATGTCTCCTTTTCCCCCACTTGACCTCCCACCCCCACCCCCCGAAGCCACTCCCACCCTGGGCAAGACACCACTAGCCCAGTGTCTGTGTCCATTGGGTATGCTAGTATGCATGCATACAAGTCCTTTAGTTGCTCTCTAACCACCCCCCTCCCCCCACCATTTGTCTCTGGATCTATTCTTGTTCATCAAATTATGTTGATCATTATATCCCATATGTTTTTTAATGTATAGAGATGCCAAGGAAATGACTAAAAGTAAGATTTTGCCTTTTGTATCTTTTATATATTTGCAACTTTCCAAAGTTATATCAGATTTACATTACATAATTCTGTTTCCGTTAGAGAACTAATCAATGTTGATTAAATATCCAGGAATGTGCTTGCATGGATGCTTTATAATTATGGCACAACAAGCTATTTTTGTAAATCAGTAGTCAAGTGCGCCTCTGTGTCTGCATTTGTGTGTGTGAATATGTGTGAATATGTGTGTGTGCTTAGAGGTGCTGGGCTTTGTCTTTTGACACCTGCCACCTGACCAGGGTAATTTGTTAAACTCATTAATTAAAACACAACAGATAACCTTTGAGCAGAGGTTCTTGCTCAGCCTCCCATCTGCTTCTAGTAGAAATTATGTTCAAAATAAAGGCAAGCATCTTGCTTTATTCACATGTTTGTTTTTCCTGGTGCTTAACATGGTGTCATACATAGAAAGGGCTCATTAAAATTTATTGAAAGAAATAGTTTAATAGGAATACATTTGAAAGAAACAGTTTATGATGTAGTAGCTGACATAAGTGTTCTAGGAAAAAAGCGTTAAAAAGAAAAACTATTTTTCTTAATTAAAGACCCAGTTAAAATTTCCTTAAGTTTCACACCAACATCAGGTATTTATAATAGTCATATGAAAGAAACTCTAGGTTTTTAAATTTTCATAATCATTTATTTACTATAGGAATATTTAATATCTAAAAACATGTCACTCTTAAACAGATTTTGTTTTTAAAACCACCATACTATATTTTTTGGTTATTCAGTTCACCTCAACTCATTGACTAAATATACATATATATATTTCCACCAATATATTAATCATTTCTTTATTTAAGGATCACATATTTATTAATAATAATGAGGAAAGGAGAGGTAGTGTTGGTACATAAGTCCAAATGGAGAAAGTACATTGTTAGAATTTCTTCCTTTTGGTAAATGTGTATTATCAAGTACATAAAATGTATGATCTGGACTGTAGGGAATTTGAAGACATATATATCCTTGCTCCCTAGAAAACTAAATTTATGTTGTAAAATATAACTTTTTTTAAAAAGCTCTATAGAATCAAAAGCCAGAACTAGTGGTCATCTAGGATTCAATTATTATTTAAACTGATTATTAAAATCTTGTGATAAAGGAGGCACAGAAAATAATTTCCTTTGGAATATAGAAGAAAAGTGGGAGAATATTGAGAGGGCACACATGGCTGGAGAAGACTGAGTCAAAGAACAAGTACGAGTTGCCTACGAGGGAAATCAAAGTGAGAAAAGGATAGAAGAAGAAATTATTAAACCTCATAGACTTCATTCAGGTGTTCACTTGACCCACTTCGTAGGAAAGTGTGATTGAGTACATTTTAAGACCTTTCTGTCTAGGACTAGTATGTGCCAAGAGTAAGGGGCGGCGGGGGGGGGGGGGGGAAAAAAAAGGTAGTCTGAACAAGATAGAACTTTATTTCTCTCTCCAGTAAAAGTTCACAGGTGGGCTGGTGTGACATGCATAGTGCCAGGGCCCAGACTCTTTCTGCCTTGTTGCTCAGATGTGCATGGTCTCATTCCAAAGTCACATTCATGGCCCAAGACTGCTGCTACCCCCCCTTAAGCCATCATGTCCCCATGTTACGCTCAGCTAGAAGGAACAGAGGAAAGAGAAAGGTATGTCCTCTCATTTAAAGAGGTTTGTGTCCCAGAAATGGTACAATTACTTCAATTTGGGTCAGGTTTGTTGATATGCCAAAGGTGACTTCACTGTGTAGCCAGATTTGAGAAAGACTATAGAGGCAGAAAACAGCAATGGGAGGTAGGGTTTCTGCTACTGTCCTTAAATTAGGGTTGGGTGGATATTTTTAAAAATTATTTTGGTAACTCTAAAATTCATCTTATTTATCTAATATTTATATGCTCCTCTGAATGTTTCTGAGGATGAATAAAATAGGTATTCTCATTTCCTGGAAGCTCACCTTTTAAGCAAGGAATGACCAAGACTATCCCATTGGGAGTTATTCTTTTTATTAGCCAAATGATGGAGTGTGATAGTGGACATTTTTAAATTATATTTATTATTTTTAACAACTTTTTTTACCTAATAAAAGACAATAGCACCTTTTCTTATTAATTTGCTAATAAGATAAAGTACTAAATCATATGGCACAGATAGACTTTATGTCTCACCTATTCCAGGTTTGAATTACATTTCCTAACCTACGGGCTTTTATTTACCTTTTATTATTTTACTTGAAGAGTTTGAGTTTCTGAATCTCTAGCCTCAAAACATTTGAAATTTTCTAAACTCGCCCTAATTAGAGCCTTTTAAAACTCTGTTTTTTTAAAGGACAGATGTTTAGAAGCAGTAATCACTAATGTGTTTCTCTGCAGATTTTTTTTAGTGTAAATTAATCTATATATTTGAACTATGGAAGTTGAGATATTTTGTGTAATATGTACCTTTTTAATTCAAGCAGAGGATCAAAGAATGAAACCAAATGTTGGTGACATCAAATGTAGGCATCACAGGACATTTAAAAGTTCTGAGATGCATATATCAGAGTCTCCATCATCAAAAAGAGCTCTTTAATTAAATTCCCAGAATCTGAGAGTTCAGCCCTCGGGACTTGCCACATGCAGTGACAAAAATGTGATATAGTCTTACATGTAAAAATAATCCATTTTGATTAAACTCTGACCTTTGAGGGACTTTGGGATTTCTCAGTGATATTGTCATGTTTAAAATAGAACAGACATTTATATAAAATATACTTACAGAGAATACTTCGGGGCTTTTTATTGTGGATTAAGGAAACCAACATTGTTTGCATGCGATAAATGCTATTGTTTGGGAGGTATAAATGATTTCATTTTTCCCGTACAGCTTTGCACGGAACACGTAAATGTCTTCCTTTCATGCTTGCAGAAACCTAGGCGCTGAGAGAGTCACGTACATAGTAAAAGGCAGTGCTGGGATTCAAAGTCTGTGCTCTTGCCGCTGCACCCCATACCTTGGCCATGTCTTCACTAAAAGAAACACAGGAAAAAAATGGATACCTCAGGAATGCAGAAACGGATGTACCCTCTCACATTCACTTACGCATGTACAAATACACTCACACAGCCTCTCCCCACTGATGTATTCTGAAGGTTACAGCATGCACTATAAAATATTCTCTTTGAGTACAATGCTGTTGGTTTAAGAAAAGTCCTAAAATAAGAGCTCAGTTTTTCAGCCTGCACTACCCTAACAGGCTTCAAAAGGTTCTTCATTCACCTGAATAATTCAGGGCACCGCTGCAGGTATCCTCCGTTGGCTCTCCTCTGGGCAAAGAAGAGCACTTAAGTTTAATTTTTACCAAATCGGCTTTGAAGAGTGGGTTCGGATTTCATACAGTCTCTGCCGGGTGGTTTTACAGGCACCAGGTAATGTGCTCTGGGCAGTACATAGAGCTCATTTTATGTACTCACTCCCTGCCTCTCCCCCCATCTTCTCTTCTTGCCAAGATCAGGAACCATTCCCCACCAAGTTAGCCCAAGTACAACAAGCAAGCTTTTGAGTCGTGATGAAAGAGGTCATTTTGTTTAGGGCAATAATTTGTCTCACGCCAAATACCATCCTCTTTCTGATGATTGCATTATGCTACCTAACGTCTTTGATCAAGCATATATATAGGTCCACGTCTGAGTGTGTTTCTCTGGGAAGGCAGGGAAAGACAGAATTTCAAACAGAGGCAAGCACAGCTGTTTCCTTCTATTCACTTCCCCAGGCTCCTTTTCCAGCCATTGTGCCTGGCACTGCCGTGAGCTTTAGATGCTGGCAAAGTTTCCCAAGTCCTCTAGTCAGTCCATGTACGCCCCTGCTGTACTTACATCCAGATCTCAGCCCAGGCCTCAAACACGTTTAAGCACAAAGAGTTGTGTTTATTCGCTGCGAATCCATAGACTAGAAAGAACCC
Source organism: Myotis davidii (assembly GCF_000327345.1). Taxonomy (NCBI): domain Eukaryota; kingdom Metazoa; phylum Chordata; class Mammalia; order Chiroptera; family Vespertilionidae; genus Myotis; species Myotis davidii. The sequence goes on from NW_006297224.1 coordinate 2,457,334, forward strand.
CAGCAACGTCCCATGCTTCTGCCGAGAATAACAAGCGAGCGATACAGCAAGCAGCTTTAGGTGGTAGAGGGATGCCACAGACACAAGGAAGGAAGTGTCTGCTGTGTCCCTGCAGCCGACTGTCTGTACAGCACAGGGCTGCACCTCTGAGTGCTCCTCAGACCCAGTGAATGATGTCTTGGAGGGGCTGCATCTGACATTGCAGGAGTTTAGATCTTTTCCCAACCAGTGCACATCCGTCACCTGGCTGTCTTATTCGTGAGAGATGGCCTTTTTTATTGTAGTGTGTCACTGCACAGTAGGTATTTTAGAGGGCTAGTTGATATATATTTGGAGCTGTATACATACTTTTTACTTGCTTGCTTCCTCTTTTACATTCTGCTTTACTCCCCTGGGCGAGTTTTCAAGAATGCATATCTTTAAGAGGCATGAATTATTACAAAGTAAATTACGGCACTGCTATTATCAAAGAGCCAATTAAACTAATAAAGAAAATGATATCCTAAGTGTTGCTTCATAGAGGAAGACAGGTAAATAGAAGAAGGCTGTCTTTATCATGAAAATTGGTAAAAAGGTAGAGAATGCTCAACCTCTCTGTTGAGTAACCCAAGCTAATTTGAAGTTGTAAATATTTGTTTAATTGTGTAGAGTAAGACCGGAAAGACAGTCAGGGTCCAGTTGAAAGTGCTTAGTGCAGCTAATTTACATCTCACCTTGCAAAAAGGCCTAAGTAACTTGCCTATCTTCACCTTCACCATTTAATTCAGTGACAATTTTACTCATTAGCCATCTGATACCACATAGATGAATATACCCAATTATTTAGCTGATTTGTATTTCATTGCTTATTGATTGTGATAATTTTTTATAAGAGACCTTCCTTTTTAAAAATATCGGGTTATGGTTTTGTTTAAGAGCTTTGGCTCTCCAGAATGTTAGAACTTTAGAAGGCAAATTAGTTGCCAGCAAGACAGTGTTGTGCTTGGCAGCCCTCTCCCACCAGATGTTGGGGTGAAGGCTGGCAGGGCCCCACTCTCCAATCCACCCTGCCCTTTCAGTTGCCATGCCACTTCTTCCATGTTGGCTGCCTTTGTGGTTTTATTCAGTGTTTGGGAAGATATTTTATTCTTGCCACAGGGGAGAAGGAAATAAAATGTGAAAACAGGATTCTTATTTTTAGGGTATTTTGAGCCAAGAATTTGGAAATTGCTTTTCTTTTCTTTCTTCCTTTCTTTCTTTCTCTTTCTTTCTTTCTTTCTTTCTTTCTTCCTTCCTTCCTTCCTTCCTTCCTTCCTTCCTTCCTTCCTTCCTTCCTTCCTTCCTTCCTTCCTTCCTTCCTTCCTTCCTTCCTTCCTTCCTTCCTTCCTTCCTTCCTTCCTTCCTTCTTCCTCCCCATCTGTATTTTTTCTTCCTTTCCTCCTTCTTACCCTCCCTGCTCTCTGTGTTACTATCGTTCTTCTCATTCACACAGTTACAGAAAAAGGAGCTAATATTTCCTAAACTCCTATTATATACTAGGTGCTTCACATCCATGAAATAATAAGGGACAGTCACTGGGTATTGAATCATTTTCAAAGTAAACAAGTATGATAGAATATCACAGACTATTTCTGTGTCACTCTTTGAGGTTTCAGTTATAGAAGAGGTACAGTAATTAAGAATAGAGGTTATAAAGCCTCTTGCTAATGTCAAAATAGGATCTGTCCCAGATGGCAAAAAAGAAAATATAGGACCTGGAAGGTGATTGATTCCTCTAGTAATATTTGAGTGGGGTTAAAAGTTTCATTTTATAGAATCAGGGGCATAGAAAGGGAGTGGACTGGCTATTCTGGGGGGGGTGGGAAGGGATGAGGGGGATGCGGGAAGAGACTGGATAAAAATCGTGCACCTATGGATGAGGATAGTGGGTGGGGAGTGAGGGGGGAGGGTGGGGTGGGAACTGGGTGGAGGGGGGTTATGGGGGGAAAAAGAGGAACAAATGTAATAATCTGAACAATAAAAATTTAATTAAAAAAGTTTCATTTTAGATTTTAGTTGGAGAGATAATAGCTTTGCTGTAAAATAAGTGATTACTGACAAAAAACTAATCTAAATATGTCAGTATTGTGGTTACATTTCCAAAAGAGTATTGATGGGGGTGGGGAGAGCACAAGGGAGCCTTCTGTATGCTGAAATGTAACTGAACTTGGGTAGTAGTTTAATGGGAGTATGCATATTGTACATAAAAAATATGTGCACTTAATTGTGTATGTTCTACTTAGTAAAAATCCTATATAATAAAAGGGTAATATGCAAATAGACCGAATGGCAGAACAACCAATCAAAGCATAATAAGCTAATGATATGCTAAGGCTGCTCAACTGCTTGCTATGACATGCACTGACCACCAGGGGACAGATAGTCAACTGGTCAACCAGTCGCTGTGATGTGCACTGACCACCAAGGGGCAGATACTCTGACCAGTAGGTTTGCTTGCTGCTGGGGTCCGGCTGATCGAGACAAAGCAAGATGGGCCAGACACACCCTGGAGCCCTCCCATTGTCCCTCCCCGGCCAGATTGTGCACCAGTGGGGTTCCTCAGCCTGGCCTGTGCTTCCTCTGGGGGCCTGCGCCCTCTCACAATTCGAGACCCCTCAGGGGATGTCGGAGAGCTGGTTTCAGCCCGATCCCACAGGCCACTCCCCTTGGGAGGGCTCCAGATGCAGGACTCACGGCTGGCGAGCGCTGAGCCTCTCCCAATCAGGACTAATTGGGCACGAGCCCATGGCAGGCACAGTGGGGCCGAGATGAGCGGGAGCAACAGGTAGGAGTTGCAAGTGGCATTAGGCTGAGGGTTTCGGCCCGATCCCTGCAGGCCACCCAGAGGGACTGCACATGTGCACGAATTCATGCACTGGGACTCTAGTTACAGATAAAGAAAACCTTTCTAAAAAGTAGGGACAGTATAGCCAACACATATATTCTTTCCCTCATATAGAAACAGCACACATTAAATGTAGCAATTTCAACAAGTAAGTATAAATTTTAAATTGGAAATAGTTCTCTTATTGACACTGATAATGGTTTATAAATATCTTCTTTGAAATGTGAGATGAGCTTGAGTAAGACAAACTCTTTTTATGAAAACACTAGAGACCCAGTGCACAAATTCATGCATGGATGGGGTCAGGCTGGCCGGACCGGGGCAGATCAGGGCTGGGCCTGTCGGGAGGAGGAGACAACAGGAGGTTGGCAGTTTGGCCCACCCCAATTGGGGCCTGATCAGGACTGGGCCAGCTGGGGGGAGGGGCCGGCCAGCCCCACCCTCCCAATTGGGTCAGTTCACTGGCTGCAGTAGGCGTCATAGCAACCTATCTTTCTAATTGTTAAGGCATTCTGGTTGCTGGATTTTTATATATCTAGATGTAAGTGCATCTATAAAACCTGACACACAGTAATCTGAGATGCACTGAACCACAGTACTACCCACTGAGATAACAGGAA